>NC_056729.1:1341743041-1342043041 GCF_019279795.1 Protopterus annectens
AATCTGTGCAATCGCATACTATAGCTTCCACCGATCATTTTGAACTTGATTTACCTAAATGCAAAAAAGATAAGAAACAAAAGCCTAGGTCCACAGATGACACTCATTCACTCCCTAACTCAACTACTAGACTTGTAATTGTTGAGGAAGGTAAGGCACTTCCGCAGCCCCTTCATTTTTTTATTCAGAGACCCAGGCCTCTGTAGAGCTCCATTTGGAGTCAGACATGCCTTCATTCCCTTCGACTTATTTATTTATTAAATTTGTTTACCAGGTAATGTCCAACTGGGCCAGAAGTCCAGTTGTAGTGGAGACCCGGTGAGAAAAGCTCCTGACATACAGCAGAGAATTCTAACAATTACTAACAACAATTACTAAGTAATATAACAATATTAATAATGTTTGATAAAAACAGCATGTACTACAAAAGCAAACAGTTACTTATGGTACAGACATGAAATATAGTTTCAAAACATTGTGCATGACATACATTTGTAAAAGTAGGAGATATATTTTAACATTTTAAACACAATTTTGGACTTTTACTGCTCATACCTTCAGCTCATCAGTTCGGTTCGAGACCACTCAGCAGACCATGGGTTTTGACAAGAGACTGCCAACCAGAGACTTTTTGTGGTCTAGGCCCATTCCGGTCCATCTTCAGTCTAAAGAGTCAGGCGCCAGGGAGTCGGACAGCTTTGCCTAGGCCTACAGGCTCCCATTTTCAGGGATCACAACAAGATGTAATCAAATTGACAGAAGACCTCATTAATATTAATTGTAAGTTCCAGACAGACTTCAGGGGATATTACCCCCAGAGAAAAGAAAAAGAGACCCCCCCCCCAAATGCTTCCCTAAACCACTGCTTTCAGATGAAGAGTCTGACTCTGAGGACTCTGCATCTGAGGAAGGTCCCAGGTACAACTCATATAAGGAATCAGATTCAAATGAAAATCTCCCCTCTGCCTCCCCACATGAAGACCTTACTTTTGGAGAGACACTTCATGCTTTGAGGTGACATTTTTCAGTGGGAAGCACAAGAATACCCTCAGGCCAAAAAGAGGGTCAGGGAGTTCATAGACTTCCCAGAGCACAAACCTGTAGCAGTCCCACCTATTCTGGAAGCAGTGGAAGATGTTTTTCAGGACGTCTCCTTAAAACCTGATTCGCTCCCTCCTTTACCCAGAAAGCCTGACTGGTTCTACAAGGTCCAAGACTCTCATAAATATCTGTTCAAAAACCAAACTGCTGACCTGAGTGATCACCCCAAGGCCTGAGGGGTCTAGGGCCAGTACCTCTAGGAACCCTTTACCTACTGACAAAGAAAGTAGGGCTCTTGATAGATTTGGAAAGAAAGTGTACACTTCAGCTACCCTTTCTATGAGGGCCCTCAGCTATCATTTCCTTATGATCAAATACCAGCAAACAATTCTCACCAACTAAAACAAAAGCTCTCAGATCTAGAGGATAAAAACCTTTCTAAGGAACTTTTAAATCTGTGCCATTCCAGTTTTCAAGTAGTTAAGCCCTCCCTACACTGTGGGTATGATGCCATGTAAGCATCCTGCAGGGTAGTTGTCACTGGCACAGTGACCAGGAGATGTGCTTGGCTTAGAGAGCAACCTCTCCCTGACCATGTAAAAGATCATCTCCTGAATGCACCCCTTAACAAAGAATGCCTTTTTTGGGTCAAAAGCTGAAGCAGTCCTCAAAAAGATGGAGGACAGGGCAAGATCCATGCAAACAGTAAAGGACTTTCTACAAGAGCAACCCCCCCCAGGTTCAGTAGGAATTTTCTGGCCAAGCATTGGTCCTTTCCCACCCAATCTAAAATCAAGTAGAGAAAGCCTCGGAAGGACAGAACCCCCAGACATAGACCTCAGCAGGAAAGATCTAGGCATTGGACCTCAGAGTCTCACAGGCATGGGAGTTGTAGGACACCTACCCCTGCCAGGGAGCATGTATGACTCTCCACTGCTGTCTCACCTCCACAACCCCACCCCAAAAGCTAGGAGGAAGGCTGTCCCTTTTCTGTCAAAACTGGACTCACTTTACTTCAGATCAGTGGGTTATAAATAGTATTTCCTGTGGTTACAAACTCTCTTTTAAAGAGCCTTTAAGATTCTCAGGATACTCAGATGTACCCCAAAATCACAAAAACTCAGCCTGTAGAACAAATTCAAATTTTGTGTTCCCTGGGAGCAGTGTAACTAGTTCCTGAAGATCAAAAATGGAAAGAATTTTACTCAAGACTCTTCCTAGTATGCAGAAAAGAGGGGTATTGGCATCCTATTCTGGACCTCTCCAACTTAAATCTATTTCTCAGGGTACCAAAATTCAGAATGTTGACCCTGCAAAAACTACTCCCCATGTTAGCCCCTCAGGCATTCACAGTTTCATTAGACCTAAAAGATGCCTATCTGTACATTCCCATATCAAAGTCACAAAGAAGCTTTCTTCACATTAGAGCAAGCTCCAGTCACTGTCAGTTTCAGTCTGCACTTTAGACTGTCTACTGCTCCAAGGGTTTTTACAAATTGGTGATTTCCTTCTGCAGAACGAAAGGGGTCCAGATTTACCCATACCTGGATGATTGCCTAATCTCAAAGACCTGAAATTCACACAGGGCCTCCTAACCTCCCTGGGGTTCACGCTAAATCTAAAGAAGTCCATCACTATGTCATCCAAACAGATAGTTTTCCTAGGGGCATTCCTGGACTCTTCCCTACGAAAGGGCTTCCTCCCTCTGGACAAAGTCACCTTTTTGACCAGCTACTTCCAGAACTTACAGCACAAACAGTACATAACAGCCAGAGAATTCCTCAGAGCTCTGGGGTACATGACAACTTTTACCTCATGGTGCTACTAGCCAGGCTACACACGAGGAAGCTTCAGTGGTATCTAAAGAATGTGTGATGCCCGACCAC
The DNA here is from genome assembly GCF_019279795.1 of Protopterus annectens. Lineage (NCBI taxonomy): Eukaryota > Metazoa > Chordata > Ceratodontiformes > Protopteridae > Protopterus > Protopterus annectens. The sequence continues at coordinate 1,341,745,969 of NC_056729.1, forward strand.
TCAGTCCCTGGCCACCAAAATACACATGATACCTTGCCTCAAGCAAGAGCTCACATGGTGGGTACAGGTTTGGACCCAGAATCAGGGCTTGCCCTTCAAAATCAACTCCTCAGGGCCAAACCCTCACCACAGATACCTGAGATATTGCATGGGGGACCCATACCCATGGGTTATGGGATACCCAGATCAAGAGGAGGCACATAAATTGGGAAAGAATTCATGGCAGTAAAAAAAAGCTTACTGGCCTTCAAAGAGAAATGGATACCAGGGGTTCTGGTAGTACAAACAGACAAGACCACAGTGATGTGGTACATAAATAGACAAGGAGGCGCACATTCCTATGCCATCTATCCATGCACGTCTGGGAGACAGCACACTCTCTGGGACTTCACCTCCTAGCACAATATCTGCCAGGGGAACGAAACACCCTTGCAGATCACCTCAGCAGGAACTTGACAGACCCCAGTGAGTGGCATTTACACTGGGATATCTTTCTCAGCATATCTCAAAAATGGGGAACCCTACAGGTGGACCTCTTTGCAGCAAGTACAATGCTCAACTGGAAAAATTCTGTACCAGGACAAGACAGGCATTGACATGGAGAATGGATGGATGCCTTCTCCTTGCCATGGACTCACCTCTTCATTTCTACATCCCCCTCTTCCTCTTCTGCCTTGAGTCATTCTAAAGATAAGGGAAGAGGATCCAAGGACCATTCTGATAGTACCAAACTGGCCCAGACAACACCGGTTTCCACTCCTCCTTCAGCTCACCAATCAGAAACCTTGGCAGTTACTGCAGAGGGTAGACCTCCTCATCCAATACAAAAGAAAGATTATGCACACCAATCTGCAGACTCTAAACCTTTCAGCATGGATTATCCCACAGCTCCAAACTGCCACACCGACTAAGTCATAAGGTGCAAAACATTCTGAAGGCATCCAGAAGGCCTAGCACTAGGAAATATTACTCCACCAAATAGAAACAATTCCCTATTTGATGCCAGAAGCACCACCTTGAGCCAAGCTCGGGTAACATTTCAACCATCCTGGAGTACCTGGCCAGTCTGGTGGATAAAGGCCTTTCCTATTCCTCCACAAAAATACATGCCTCAGCCATCTCTGCTCACATTCCTCTTCATCATCCAATCTTCTCACACCACCTCCTGAAACAATTCCTTATGGGTGTCATTCACATTAGGCCCCCCAGGAGGAAGCCCACCCCCCCATGGGACCTCAACTATGTGCTAGAAAAATTTACTTTGCCTCCTTTTGAACCTGCAGCTACTGCTTCTTTAAAAATTTTCACTTGGAAGACTGCTATTCTTTTAGCTATTACTTTGGCTAGAAGAGTCTCAGAGTTACAGGTGCTAATGGCAGTAGAACCTTTCATTATCTTCCATAAAGACAGGGTCTCCCTCAGAACTAATCCCTCCTTTATGCCTAAGGTGGTAACTAATGTATCTTTGAATCAAGCCATCCATTTGCCTATCTTCTTTCCCAGTCCTCAGAACAGGGGAGAAAGAATACTGCACTTCTTGGTTGTACACAGAATGTTACACTTCCACCTAGACAGAACAAAATTCTTAAGAAAATCAGATCAGCTGTTCAAAATCTTTGTCCCCAGATCTGAAGGAAAATCAGCTTCTAAACAGACCATTTCCAAATGGATTTCCCACTGTATTTCTTTCTGCTACAGCCATCATGGTCTTGTATGCATAGCTTCAGAAGGCAATACCACCTGCCAGCTTTCTCAAATCCAGAACAGAATTTGCCTCTGCAGTCCTGCAGGGAATTCAGTCATTTCCTTGATCTCAGTTCGCCCTCATTTAAGCTTTGGGAATCTTCCTAACTGTCAAGACTGCAAAATTGAAACACGAAGAAGATAGTACAGTTGTGTACACTAACCAGAAAAACTCCAGCTTTACTCCGTCGCATATAGCCTACTCAGAGGTGATCTCTGCCTAACATACAAAGCTATGTCAAACCCAAAGCTGTTGGACATGCTCCACTTAAAGAAATCCCAATCCCTCCGAGCTGCATGCTCTAGGGACCTAAACCTTGTCACCACAATAAACAGAACATGCCGGAGGGATAGATTCCTGTCGCAGAGACTTCCCATACTCTAGAATAAACTACCTATCTATATCAAACAAAGCTCCTCATTAGCACTCTTCAAGAAAACTCTTGATGATTGGATGGGAAATAGGAAATTCACCCCGGGGATCACCTCTGTGGCTCTGCTCCTCAGTGGCACAGGAAAATAATTTTCTTGGGTGGCAAAAGCCAGGGTACCTTTTTGGCTGGGCTTGTATAGGCCCCAGGGCCGATAGCCTAGTACCTACCTATGAACCTATGAAATGTATATGTTTGAGTGTATTCACTGTTGCAGTCTTCTTTCCCTCCCTCCTACCCCCTCAGCCTACCAGGCAGGCTTAGAATTTCCAAATATAGCAACCTTGGGCACTTTCCCAGGCTACTCTGGGTTAGGTACCCCTTTCATTGTTCATCTCTGCTTGACTCCGGGCTCCTCCAGCATGGGGCCAAGAAAATACTGAAGTGATGATGCAGACTGGCTCCCTTTATACCTGAGCATACTGACGTCTGTTAAGGTGTCCACCAGCTTTGGAGACAAAATAAGTTTCTCTGGTAGTTGGGCCGGCTGAGGGCTTTCACGGCAGGAAATCCCAACTGTCAAGACTGCAACAGTGGATACACTCGAACATCTACATTTTTGGTAAGTGTACACAACTGTACTGTTTTCATTGCAGGCATCAGCAAATGCCACCAAGGGCACAAACCACCCCCCGTGATACCATGTATGACAGCACTCGCCAGTTGACACTCACCAGTGGGGAGAAAAATTGGGCTCAAGACTGCTAGGTGGTGGGGGGTAATGATCAGCAGTCACAGAGGGGGAAAATCACCTGTAGAAAACATTAAAGTGTGCTTGTAGTATGCTTCTGATTATTTTTATTACTCTAGTAGTTATGTTTGTTTTTAAATCAACTTCCTTTTTTAATTGGTAACGGAATCTGAAAAAAAATAAAATAAATAAATGGCAGAAAGATGTAAGGCTGTTAGTATTAACAAAGGTGATTCATTAATGGTAAAGCAAAGGATTTTAGAACTATAAATCTACCAGCTCCAGTTTCTGATCCTAGGAGGTTACTAATATTCAAGTGACAGTCAAATCAGGAGTATGATGATGTGAACATTATCAAAATTCTATTCCTCAACTTCTCACCTTGATGTAAGGACTTAGTCACGCCTTAATTGGAACTTTGATAGGTATCCTCTGTGTTCTCATCAGATGAGGACATTGTAACAGTGGATCTGTCTAGCTCTAAAGAAGTACTTCAAAAAGTTAGACTCAAACTTTCTTCATCTAATTCATTACTTGCTGTAATGCAGCTTTTGTTTCATTAAAATGCCTTTGCAAGAGAATGATTTATTGTAATACAGGAAATTAGGAATGAAACAGCAGGAATCTGTGCTAGTACTGTCATCAAATCAGCATTATTCTGTAAAGACAGCATAGAGATGAAACCTTTTCCAGTTCCTTGCAAAGGTTCAAGAGGGCAAAAAGAAAATGAAAAAGACATGGGCATGTGTCCATTGTTGCATGAAAGTCCTTCTATTGTTGCACAGTGTATAAACAAAGGGATTGTGTCTAGAGCTAGGGATGTCATTGTCCCCTTTACTCTGCCCTCTCTAGGCCAGTCATTGAATATAATGCCCAGTTTAGCATTTATCTGTCCAGAGATGTGTAATAATTGGAACACCCACAGAGATACCTTACTTAAAAGTTTACAAAGCCTAACTAACATGTTCTACATGGACTGTCACAAAGCCCTGTCAGTATACTTGGTATCCTACAGACTGATAAGAGATGACCTGTGTCTGGCATACATGGCATACTCCAACCTAATACTGATGGCTTTACTGCACATTATCAAGTAAAATGTCATCAGAAATACTCGGTCTAGCGATCTAAACCTTTTTTCAACATCAGGAGAACTGTTTATTTTATCTTGCAGGATGGCACTGCTCTGGAACAGACTCCCCATCCACATAAAATAAAGTTCATCCATGTCCATATTCAAGCAGAACTTCGAGCTGTGGATGGAAAACAGAACATTTACCACAGGACTGCCCCCTGTACTGCTAATGGACAGACACAGCTCCTGAATGATGTATCACATGCATGAGTCCCCTCAAATTAACTATGTTATGATCCCAGTTATTCTCAGTAGGGGTAATATATAATTATCAGCCATGGCACATGTCATTACCAAGGGTTTTGCATCCAGGAAGAAAGAGGTCATCCTCACTCTACTCTTCCCTCATTAGACCAATCATTGAGTATAATGCCCCATTTGGGGTGTACCTCACTAGACACCTGCAACAGCTGGAAAGGCCACAGAAGTACCTCACAAAGAGGATCTTAGGCATTAAACACATGTCCTACACAGACAGACTCAAAAGACTCCAGCTATTCTCTGTCTCATCGCCTACTTAGAGGTGATCTCTGCTTGACTTCCAAAGCCATTTCTGAGCCAGCTCCGTTAGAAATGCTACAGCTAAAGAAATCCCAATCCTTCTGCACCACACGCTCCAGAGACCTCAACCTCATTACCACAATCAACAGAACATGCTGGAGGGACAGGTTCCTCACCCAGAGACTGCCCATGCTGTGGAATAGACTTCCCATACATGTCAAGCAGAGCACCTCACTATCCCTCTTCAAAAGAAATCATGATGAGTGGATGAGTAATAGAAAGTTCACCCCCGGGATCACTCCAGTCATTTAGATGACTCCAGCTCTTTGTGACCCCAAGTACTTGATCACACCAGTCTTGTCTTTCAGCAGTTGTTTCTTTAGGTTATTGCAAATTCATATTCATTATTTAAAGTAATGCTGTGTAGCAATGTCAGTGTCATCCTCCTTTTTTTTTTTTTTTTTTTTTTTTTTTTTTGCCTTTGATCCTTGGGACTAAGACTTTAAGTGCATTTTCTGGGAAATATGTACTAAATCCCACCAGCACTGGTGTCTTCTCTAGTTAATCCTGTGATCACATTATGTGGCTAAAGTGTTTTAGTTTGTTTTACTATTCTACCTTTCAGTGAGCAGTCTATGTTTATTTCATTAAGTATTGATTGACGTGATCTTCTTACAGTCTAGAGAATTCTCAAAATGTTTTTTCCAGCTCCATAGTTCAGAAGTATTAATTTCCCTATGCACTGCCTTATTTATAGTCCAGCTCTGATAGCCATATATTATTACTGGGAAAGCCATAACTTTGAACATATGGACCTTTATTGATAATATAATGTATTTCCTCTTTATAATCAAATCAAGCTTTGTCATAGTTTCCTTCCAAGAATCATCTTTCATTTTCATGGCTACAACCATCATTTACAGAAATCTCTGAGTCCGGGAATATAATATCTGTCACTGTCTCCATTCCTTTCCCATCTTTTTGCAATAAGCTAATAGGTCTATGTCAAACAATTTACATTTTTTATGTTGAGCAACCAAACAGATTTTGCACTTTTTTCTTTAACCTTAATCGATAGTCTCTTCAACTCTTCCTCAGTTTCTTCTTTTACCTTAATCAGTAGGCTCTTCAACTCTTCTCAGGTTTCCTGTTGTGTGTTCAAGGACTAAAACTAATCCTTGGACTTGCAAAAATTTAAGTGCATTTTCTGGTAAATATATACCCACTCTAAATTTTCATTATTTCAAATTGTTCTCCCACAAAGTACACAAATCTCAGAATTAGTGTGTGTGTGTGTGTGTGTGTGTGTGTGTGTGTGTGTGTGTGTGTGTGTGTGTGTATATATATATATATATATATATATATATATATATATATATATATATATATATATAATATATATATATGTATATAATATGGATTCACTTCATAACACTGAAAACTCAAAACACTGAAAACACATATGATGCACATACTGAGTTTAAACAACATAAATCATAGCACTTTCCACCAAGTGTAAGCAGGAAGGCAAGCTACCTTGCACCCCCCACACCCCTGCTACTTATATATATATCAACTCCAAGATTGCACTTTACTACACTAAGTGCAATCTTGGAGTTGATATATTTAAGTAGCAGAGGGATGTAGGGGGTGCAGGGGGGCTTGCTCCCCTGCAAAAATGTGATATGTCATATAGGAGTCTGATTTACATCAGCTCCTGTACGGCTGTCACGTGATGGTTTCGGTAACAATGTCGACTGAAATGTGTTAATCATTTGGGTCAACATTGTGGCTGTTCGGAATGTTTGTGTTTGGTATGACTGTTCGTTGTTTCGAACGGCAAATGTTTTGCCGTTCGAACAAACAATAGTAAACCATATATATATATATATATATATATATATATATATATATATATATATATATATATATATATTAGTGCTGCGGTGGTGGTGCTGCGGTAGCGTTGTCGCCTCACAGTTAGACATTGCCCGTTCCATTCTCAGTTAGAGCGTGTTCTGTGTGGCGACATGTGTGAATGGGCGTTCCTTCATTGAAGGTTGTGCGTTAGGCCCGGCAAGCCAGCACGTCAAAATCTATTGCCAATCATTAGCGGATCGGAGTTCCGCTGTGGCAACCCCTAACCGGTAAAAGCCGAAAGAAACAAACATATATATATATATATATATATATGAATATACAAAATGAGGATATAAGGGATGCAAGGTGACTTTTGATGTTCACTGTTGTTCGTGTTATTTTTTGCATAAATGTTTGTAGTTTCAGGGCTGTTATTGAGTCTCTGACTTGTGGTAAGAACTTCTTCCCTACTCTCGTCATCATCAGAGTGTTATTATCTGTATATCTGAGGTTATTAATATTTCTCCTGGCAATTTTGATTCCAGTATCTCATTTGTCTAATGTACCATTTTTCCTGATACATTTAGTGTAAAATTAAATATGTAAGGTGACAATATATTGCTTTATCACACTCCAGTCCCAGTCTTCAACCAGTCAGTAATTTCATTTTGGACTACTGCTTCTTGTTTTCAATATAGATTAATTAGGAGGCAAATTAAATGAACCAAATACTAGACACAGTTTATTATGGTCCGTGCAGTGCAAGCTTTAGAATAGTCGGCAAAGCAGAAGTAAATATATTGAACTCCCTTGTTTTCCCTGTTATCCAGTGGATGTTGACTATTTGATCCCTGATACTCTGCTCCTTCTAAAACCAGCCTTTACAACTGGCAGTCGTTGGTCCACATATTGCTGGAGCCTAGCTCGCAGGATCTTAAGCATTAATTTTACAAGTGTGTGAAACAAGTGCAATTGTTTGATAATTTGAGCACTCTTTAGCATTATTCTTTTTTAAGAATGGAATGCAAACTGACCTATTCCCAGTTGAAGAGCAACTGTTTTGTTTACAGTGTTTGCTAGCAAATTTCAAGTAGCACTGTCACAGCATCATTTTTCAAGAGTTTCAAAATTCATCTGGAATTTCATCACTTCCAGCAGTATTATTTTTAGCAAGGCTGTTTTGGACCCATTTATATTCACTCTCCATGATGGCTGGCTGTAGATCAGTATCAATGTTTGGCTCCTTATACATGTCTAGGCATATTTTTGCCACATCTTTTTAATATATTTATTCTTCCAAGTCCCTTCCATCTTTGTCATATATTATGCCCATTTTAACCTGGAAGCTTCCTTTACTATTGTCAGCTTTTTTTTTTTTTTTTTTTAATGGAACTCATCTCTCCTATTCTTTAACTGCCGCCCAGTTGTTTGTACAATTCATTTTGATATGCCTTCTTATTTGTTTTTGCTGATCTACGAAACTCTCCACATTCAATTTGGCATTTTCCCTTCTTCACTGCCTTTTGCTCTCCTTATTTCTTCATCCAATTATAAAGCTCCACAGACAGATGGTTTGCTTCTTTCTTTTTGGAATATTTTTTGTTGTCAACTTCTAGATAATATCACAGACCTCTGTCTGTAGTACTTCAGTTCTATCCACCAGATCTAATCCCTTTAATCTGTTCTTCACTGTCATTACATATTCATTTGGAATGTTTGTGAGATTATATCTAGAAAGGTCTTGTTTAATCAAATTACAATAGCTGCAAGAAAAGTCTTCCATCTTTGTCTAGAGAGTATGTAATCAGTCTGATTTCAGTGTTAGCCATCTAGGGATAAACATGTGTCAAGCCCTCGCTTAGGAAGTGTTTGCTATCATCAGTGAATTATTTTGGTAGAATTCTACTGGTCTATACCCGCTTCCTTTCTTACTCCTAGGTCAAATGTATAGGTTCAAGGGTTCATAGGTGTCTACTAGGCTAATGACCACTAGGTCCAAGGAAGTCATTATTTCACTGCAACAGAAACAGATGCTTGGTGCCAGAGCCATGGGCTCAAACTCAATGCCAAGAAATGTATAGTTATCCCCTTTGGGAAAAAACATGTATCCGTGAATTACCATACAGGTGGCAGTACACTAAACACCTAAAATGTGATAAGAGACATAGGGACACAGGTGGACAGTGGTCTCACCTTCGATAACTACATCGCCACAACAGTCAGGAAATCCTTCTATGTGGCACACCTCATCACTAAGGGCTTTTCATCCAGAAAAAAGGAGGTCATTGTCCCACTGTACTCATCCCCCATTAGACCCATTATAGAATACAACACCCAGTTTGGTATGTACCTCTCAAGACATCTGCAACAACTGGAATGGCCGCAGAAATACCTCACTAAAAGAATCACAGGCCTAAAGCAGATGCCCTATGCTGACCACCTTAAAAAACTCCAGCTATACTCTGTCGCATATCGTCTACTCAGAGGCGATCTCTGCTTAACATACAAGGCCATATCAAACCCAGAGCTGTTGGACATGAAATCCCATTCCCTCAGAGCCACACGCTCCAGGGATCTAAACCTTGTCATCACAATAAACAAAACATGCTGGAGAGATAGGTTCCTGAGTCAAAGACTCCCCAGACTCTGGAATAGATCGCCCATACATGTCAAGCAGAGTGCCTCTTTGGCCTTCTTCAAAAGGAACCTTGACGATTGGATGGGAGAAAGGAAATTCACCCTGGGGATCATGTCAGTCGCCCTGTTAGACAGGGGTCCAGGGAAGTAAATAGTGTGGGAAGAAATAGCCAGGGAATTGTTATGGCTAGGCTTATATAGGCCCTAGGGCTGGTAGCCTAGTACCGACCTATGAACCTATGCATGGCCTAGCCATGCATCCCAAATGTCTGATTTTATGTTATCCTTGATAAGTGTAAGCAGATGCTTGAAAGATAAAACATTTACAAGCAGTTGCCGTAGAGATGAACTATTTATAGGCTGCCTGTGTCCATTAGAGATATAGGTGTCAAACTAGGGATGAATTTCCTGTCCCCCATGCAGTTGTCCAAGTTCCCTTGAATTGGGTTAGAGAGGAACTCTGCTTCACATTGATGGGGAGCCTGTTCCAGAGAAGAGGTAGACACTAGGATACGCACCTGTCTCTTCAGCAGGTCCTGTTTATATCACAGGCAACATTTATGTCTTTTGAATGAGTAATTCTGGTGCTGTTTGTTTTGCAGATATGCAGGAGGTCAAGAGTGGGGTCTGACAATGCCTTGTATGGCAGGCATAGATCTCCCCTCAATAGCCTGTAGGAGACAGAATACAGGGATAGGACCTTGAGGTGTTCTGCATAGGACATGTTACTTAGGTCCTGTATTCTTTTAGTGAGGAACCCTGTGAACATTCCAGTTGTTGCATATAAATAGTTAGGTGCATACCATAGGAGGCATTGTACTCAGTGAAAGGTCAGATGAAAGCCGAATACAATGGAATAATGACTTCCTTGGATGTATTTGCCATGCCTTTGTCTATATGTTGCACAACATAGAATGATTTCCTCATTACCCTAGACATGCGATGGTCAAAGGCTAGATTGCTGTCCATGTGTGTCCCCAAGTCCCTGACTACTGGGTCAGCTCTTAGAAGTGTGTTGTCAATATGATAGTTAACAGGGGTAACTTCATGAAAGATACTATTATGCCTTTCATTGCATTTAGTTTTAGTCCTTGGCTCTGACACCAGTGGTTGATCTGGCTCAGCCCTTCCTGGAGAGCATTTGTGTTGGTGGGGGATTCATTGTTAACTCCTAATATGCTATCTTCTGCAAATTTAGTCAGCCAGAATCCATTGACATTGGCCTTGACTTCAGAGAGGTAAATGTCAAAAAGGAGTGGTCCCGATCCCTGAGGGACATCGCTTGTGATGGGCCTCTTTGTAGAGGTGTACTACCAAGTCTAACTTCTTGGGTCATGTCTGTGAGCCAGATGGCTATCCACTCTGTGATACAAGGGTTTGTACCTATCCTTTTTAGTTTGTCAACAATACCCAAGTGGGGTATTCTGTCAAATGCCTTGGCCAGGTCTGGGTAGGCAGTGTGAACCATTTTGCCCTCATCCATTGCTTTGGTGATCTTCTCAAAGATGTCCGCCAGGGTGAGTAAGCATGACCTGCCCATTACGAAACAAAACTGTGATGGGTCCAGTATCTGGAGGTTGTCTGTGTCATTATTGATCATTTCTATGGATTTGCGTATTAGACTAGTGAGACTTATAGGTCTGTAGTTTTCAGGGTCTGTAGATGGCCCATCTTTGTACAGAGGGATGACTGTTGCTGTTCTCCATTCATGACGCACAAAGCTTGTTTGGAGGCCACAGTTAAATGGCAATTCCAGTGACCCTGATAGGCATGTTTCATGATATTTAGAAGGCACCCTGGGATATTGTCTGGTTCATTACTATACTAGCTTTCCTAATAGGCCGTACTAAGCCTAGCCAGTTTCCTTCCCAAAGGTGAGAATAAACACTGTACTTTGTGAGTCAAACAACTTAACTATAATAACAACCCCCAATAATTTGTATCTATTACTTTAGTTGTTTGACTACCAACTTTAGCATTCCAATCACCTATGATGAGGGTACTATCTGTTTTTGTTGTTATTTCCAGAGGATGATGCAGATCCTCATAAACTGGTTGAGTTTCTCTTTTTCCGCATCTGTAATTAGAACATAAACTTGTCATGTAACAGTCTTGTTTTATGAATGGAAGTAGAGTCTTCCATGTCTCTGTCCTGAATGTGTTCATGTTTCATAAATTTAGATCTGGTCTTGAAGTCTTGTCCTTTTTTGGAAGCAGTAATAACCTGGATAATACCCTTGACCTCTTTGACTGGGAGGTACTTATTGTATTGTCTTTTATAATTAAAATGTGATCCATCAGTTGTAAAGCTTGTATTTAATGTGGAAGTATCTGTGGAACAAGATGTGTTTGTAATTCATGAAAAATACTACTGAATAAGGCTGATGTACTATTCAGAAAACCCATTCATCTTCAGTTGCCCCCTGTAATGTTGTAAGATGGCTATAGAGGAAGTGGGGATAGGGAAGGGGTAGAAAGGGACCTGCTGTTAATTTGAAGACATCTGGTTATGTGTTGTCTTTTCCTGATGAATTTGAATTGGTGTTGATTTGCTTTCTTTTGCAGTCTGTTTGATAAGTCTGGAATCAGTGCTAAAATTCTGTTAATTTATTATCCAGTTTTAAAATATGAAAGGAATTCTTGATGATCTGCTAATGCCGTGCTGCTAAAAAAATACTGTTCATTCAGTAGAGGAAATTCTCACCTAGTCTTCAGAGTCAACTCATTTTCATCAGTGAAGGTGTTTTACTGGAGACTCATATGGATTAGTATCATCCTGTGGGATATCTGACCAGATCTCCATTGCCAGGAAGATCTGAGAATAGTGACTGCATATCATAAGCATGTCTAGTGGTCTTTGTTCACTATTTCCTGACACTTATCCCAGTGTACAAGACATTTACTTAGACATTATAGAACAATCTGAAACAAGACTTGCTACATCCCTAATTCAGCTGGGTGTATAGTAGGGCCCTAGACAGGGCAATGGACCAGCACACCCCAGTCGTTCCAGTGTCTCTGTCTCTTTGCATGTATGATAAACACTGTTCAAAGCTGTCAGTGTGTATACTATTTTCTCCTTTACTTTTACAGATTACAGAGATTTGTTTTAAAATCCATGGAGACCATCCATGTGCAACTAACAGTAGGCAAGACTGCTTTTCAGTTTATAGCATCCTACAGACCACCCTCTCAAAGTCAGGAATCCCACTCGGCTTTCCTGAAAACATTGGAGAACATGAAGATCTCTCCGAACACCATTATATTGGGCGACTTCAACTACCCAAACATTGACTGGGAGCACTACTCAAGCCCCAGCACCTTAGCCCAAAGGTTCCTGGAAGTTATAAACTCAAATGCTATGGAACAACTAGTCACCACTCCCACAAGAGGGGACAACATACTAGACCTGATCATTACCAACATGGGGACTCTATGCTCCACACCAGAAGTATATCCCTCATTGGTAAGATCAGACCATAAATTAATTTCACTGGATGTCCACATCCCGACCCCACCCCAGCCCAGAAAACCACAGTGAAAAACTTCTCAAAAGCGAACTTCTCACTTCTCAAAACAGAAGTGGAATCCTTCAAGGCCCCAGGGCCAGTGGAAACTATGGCCCAAACTGCAGAATCCTATATAAATGCATTCTACGGACATCTCCAGGAATGCATGGATCATGCTATCCCAAACAAAACCAAGACCCAATCATCCAAAGGCAGGTGTCCAGTCTGGTGGACCCCTGCCATAAATAAACTGTACAACAGAAGGAGGAAGCTACTACATGATAGAGCAAAATCCCTAATAGGGAAGGCATCTCTGATCAGTACTAGCAAAAAATTACGATCCCTCATAAAATCCTCCAAGGCCAGCTTCGAGAGAAAAATTGCACAGGACACCGAAGACAATCATAAGGCTTTTTTCAGTTATATTAGGAACCTGGGATGCAACTCCCAGACTTGTTCTGAGTTGATTCTAAATGACAAAAAATACACTGAACCCACAGACATCGCCAATATCCTGGCAGTCAGGTTCAGTGCAAACTTCTCCACCCCCTCCCCCCCAAAAGAGCAAGTATCTATCCCAGCAGAGGGCTGCCTCCCAAACATCTCTGATGCTCAGGTGAAGGCTGCCCTCTCCAAAGCAAAAAACACTGCTTCCATGGGACCAGATGGTGTCCCAGGTTGCGTCCTACATGAACTCCAAGAGGAACTAATCCTTCAAATAAAACAGCTATACAATCTCAGCCTCACTACAGGATATGTGCCCACAGAATGGTGTACAGCAACAGTGGTCCCACTCCACAAAGGTGGAGCCTCTATGGACCCTGGAAACTATCGCCCCATAAGCCTGACTAGCTTAGTCTGCAAGGCTATGGAGAGGATCATCATGGAGCTCATAAACAAAGACATTGGGGACCTACAGACACTAGATCCTACCCAGTTTGGCTTTGTCAAGGGCAGATCCTACCTTTTGAACCTGGTTGACTTCTTCGAAACAGTCACCAAAGCCATAGATGAAGGGAAGGTAGTCCACACAGCCTATCTGGACCTTGCAAAGGCATTTGATACAATACCCCACTTGGACATCATAGATAAGCTATCCAGCTTAAATATAAACCCCTATGTCACAAGATGGGTCGCAAACTGGCTCAAAGACAGAACCCACAGAGTGAGAGTTGCTGGAGCCATGTCAGACTCGAAACTGGTCACAAGTGGCATCCCACAGGGTTCTGTCCTGGGACCACTCTTGTTCGGTATATACTTTTCCGAGGTACAGGCAAACGTGGGAGGACTATGGCTCACCAAGTTCGCAGATGACTGCAAACTGGGCGCCATAATCGACTCTCCAGCTGACACAAACAGCCAGCGCCATGGTTTAAAGCTAAATGCCAAAAAATGTATAGTCATACCCTTTGGCAAAAACAATGTGCCCACAAATTACCACATAGGCGTAAACCCATTAAGTACAGAGAAAGTTGTTAGGGACCTTGGGACCCAAGTTGATAGCAATCTCTCCTTTGAAAACCACATTGCCAAAGTGGTTAGAAAGACCTTCTACATAGCCCACCTCATCACGAAGGGTTTCACATCTAGATCAAGAGAGGTAATCGTGCCCCTTTATTCATCCCTCATCAGGCCCATCATAGAATACAATGCCCCTTTTGGGATGTACCTTACCCGACACCTGCAGCAATTAGAAAGACCCCAAAAGTATCTCACCAAGAGGATCAAGGGTCTCAAACAGATGCCATATGCTGATCGGTTAAAAAAACTCCAGCTCTACTCAGTTGCATACCGCCTACTTTGAGGCGATCTATGCCTGACATACAAAGCTATGTCAAATCGAGAATTAATGGACATGCTCCACCTCAGTAAATCTAAATCCCTTAGAGCCACACGCTCGAGGGACTTGAACCTCAGCACAGAAATAAATAGAACTTGCTGGAGGGACAGGTTCATAACCCAGAGGCTCCCTTCGCTCTGGAATAGAATTCCAGTTCATGTGAGGCAGAGCACCTCACTGAATCTCTTCAAGAAGAATCTCGATAGGTGGATGGGGGATCGTAGGTTTGTCCCAGGGAGTACTCCCGTGTCACTATTAGACAGAGGCACAGTAAACTAAGCCTTAAAAACGGCACAGTATACTCAAATCAAGGGGTGGCGTAAGCCATACAGAATCGGGCTAGGCTTATAATTGCCCCAGGGCAGATAGCCTAGTATGAACCTATGAACCTAAATGTTTATTAGAACAAAAACTGATGCTCTTATAATTTTCCTTGCGCATATGTAGCATTTTCATCAGGGATGGATCAGAGAATGCCTTGTAGGTCAGACATAAATCACCTCTCAGTGAACGATATGAGGCAGAGTAAAGAGCCTTTAATTGGTCTGCGTAAGACATGTGTCTTACTCTTTGTATTTTTTTAGTGAGAAACTTCTGGGCATAGCAACCACAGCAAGTTATCTTATCCTGATATTTTGTCACATCTGTAAAACCAACAAAAGCTAGTGCAGCAGTCTTGCATACTTAATAAACTATGAGGGTAATAACTCTTATTTATATCTCCCTTAAAATTCAAAGATATTTCTGGTTGTAGTAACAGTGTTTTGTCAAGTACCAGGCATCAGCATGCCATTAAATATTTTACTACTGACATAGTGCTCCTGGCTTAGTTAAACTCGCTTTTGGACATTTTCTCCACTAAAACTAACTACATAGCCAGCTTTTAGTCCCTGCAAAACCATGGCTGCAGGGGCCCCTTGATCATTTTGCTGCTGCTGATTGGAAAACGAGGAATGAAAAATGCATTAATTTCCTAATTATGCTCTTTAACATGAACGGGGCTGTGATATGACCCTGTTAGTATGAAGCTGATAATGAACATGAACAATATAAGCACTAGAGGGATCAGCAGCCCAGAGTGACTTACCTCAGTGCAAACTTTGGATTTTAAGAAGAGCTGATGGTTCCGATCATCAGGGATAGTTTCTCTTTCAGGTAGTTTTATAAATAATACCAGAACACCAGATACTATAACTCAATTTCTTTGCTTAAGAATTCAGTACAATCCCAAAAATAAATACTCAGAATCCTAAATATGTTTAAATATTTCTCTAATTCACTTAAAAATTACTAGAATAACATATTTTGCATCAACATCTATTTTTGGACAATAAGTATAAAACTCAGATGTCTAGATTAATTGACTGTTTGTAATCCTGAATGATTTAACAGCAAATCAGATTTTTTACGAAGGATAAAGCAAAAGTATGAACAAAATCAGGGA
Source organism: Protopterus annectens (assembly GCF_019279795.1). NCBI lineage: Eukaryota > Metazoa > Chordata > Ceratodontiformes > Protopteridae > Protopterus > Protopterus annectens. Next base: position 1,341,761,760 of record NC_056729.1, read on the forward strand.
AGTTCTGTGAAAGTGGGGACAGTGACAGGTATGCATTACTCCTCAATGGGATAAATCTTACTGCTTCTGCTGTCTGACGACTGCTAAACAGCAGTGACTAATCTGGTGTGGCAGCACCAATGTTGCACAAGGCAGTGCTGAAATAAGTACATAACTAGTACTGATGTGGCATGTGTGTGTGTGTGTGTGTGTGTGTGTGTGTGTGTGTGTGTGTGTGTGTGTGTGTGTGTGTAAAAAACATCACTGATTTTTATCTGTGCATGCACCCAATAATGCCAGGACACATACATTATTCTTCTGTGTATCAAGTTTAACCTGAATGGTGCTGAGATATGTCCCTTTTAGGATAAAGCTAATAATAGCCTCTGTTTACAACCACACCCATTCTAAAACCAGCCCTGCTCAAATGCGTGTGTGTGTGTGTGTGTGTGTGTGTACATAAAGCTGCTACAGGTTGGCTAGAGATTGTGTGGATATTACATCTTTAATTTTCATCACAGTCAAACCTTAGAGCATGAAGTCATTATAGCTTGTGTTTGAGCTGAGGGCAGTGTTTCTCACAGACCTCAGAGGTGTACAAAGAAGGTTACTATAGCTTGTGTAAGAGAGATGTACTGTCTAGGAGCAACAAATTTGAATATTACTGAAATCATTCTCACAATCATGTACTAGGCACATATACATGTGGCTACCTTGTGAAGCTATGTATATGTATATCATCAGTCACTTGAAATATATGACAAAGGCAATTTAAATCTCTGCTTTCATCCCAGTCTTACACCAGAGGGATGCATAGGCAGTGACTTGTCTTTTTTAGAGGGTTATGGAGGTAGGCAGTATTTCCAGATAAGACTTAAATATTCTCACAACTACTGGCTTGTTAGTTTACTGTAAGCTACAATTTTGTCAGCTTTGAAAATAAAGCCTTGGGCACAAATTATGCCTTGAAAGAAAAAAATAAGACTGAAATTATTTTTTTCTCCATACTTTTTATTTAGGCAACCATTGGAGTAAAATGTTGAGAAAATGCTCTAAAATGCATCCCAGACCATCTGTAAACCTGTGGCTTCTTGGGCCCTGACTTGAGTTATTTCCTAAGTGGTTATTACTGGGCTGTCTTGTTCAGGAAAGGTGTGTTGAAGGATGCAAGGAAAACTAAAGCTGAACCACAACAGTAAATTTCTTTCCTTAATCATAATTTCTGTTCTAGCTATTATTGGATGAAAACGTTGTGCAAAATGCATTTCAGAGCATATAGAAAGTTATGGCTTCTTGAAAAAGTTTAGAGTAAGGCAACATGTGAGAGAAGGAAGAAAAAGGTAACGTGGATGGTATGGGGAGCCCAAAAAGAGAAAGACTCAGAGGAGAGGACTGGAGGGTGTGTGTGGGGGGTATTGAAATGTAGGTCCAGTCATCATTTCACTTTAAGTCCAGACCTGTACATAGACTTGTTGCAATGTATCACTGTTGCAACTAAGTGCCAGTAACTCTAACTGCCCCTTTGTTAGACAGCTCAACATAGTGATAGTGTGATACATAGGCCTGTTGTAATGTAAAAGCTTGTAGCTGCAGGTCTGTCTGTGAATACTACTCCTAAAAGTTTGCAGCATGAAATAAAAGGTTGCTTAGGATGGATGGCATTGTTAGGATGATACTTATACTGGAAGTGCCTAGGGGGCCCCCAACTTGACATTTGCTGGGGGCCCCCAAAATGCTTCTGGGGGCACTTCACTTAGTGTAAGTGCCTGGTTAGGTACATGCAGAAGGAAGCATTGTACTCAATTTTGGGCCTGATGAGGGCCAAGTACAATGGCACTATGACTTCCTTTCATCTTGATGCTATGCTTTTACTTACAAGTTGAGTCACACAGAAGGATTTCCTCACTTTTGTAGCTACCTGGTGATCAAACTTTAGGTTACTGTCTATCTGTTTTCCTAGGTCCCTCACCACTGGCTCTACTTTTAGGGGTGTGTTATCAATATTATAATTTGCAGAGATATCCGATTTACAGAAGGATATGATTACGCATTTTTTTAGCATTTAGCCTCAGACTATGGTTTTGACAGCAGCAGTTTGTCAGGTTTAAGCCTGTTTGTAGGATGTCTGCATCATTTAGAGATTCAGTGACTGCTCCCAGCTTACAGACGTCTGCAAACTTGATGAGCCAGAGGCTCCCAGCTTTGGCCTTCACTTCAGAAAAGTATATACCAAACAGGAGGGGTCCCTATATTGAGCTCTGTGGGACAGCATTAATAACAGGTTTCCTATCAGAACTGGATTCACCTCTCCGGACAGCATGTGTCCTGTCAGTGAGCCAGTTTGCTATCCATCTAATGATGTAGGGGTTTATGCCTAACTCAGTAAGTTTTATCTTTGATCCCTGTGTGAGGGATTGTGTCAAAGGCTTTGTTCAGGTCTGGGTAAGCACTGTTTTACCCTCATCCATGGCCCTGGTGACTTTCTCAAAGAAGTCCACCTGATTGAGCAGGCAAGACCTCCCCTTGACAAAGCCAAATTGCATCTGGTCCATTGTTTAGAGTTCCTATGTCATTATTGATCAGGTCTATAATAATTTTCTCCATGGCCTTGCAGATAAGACTGGTCAAGCTTATGGGTCTGTAGTTCCCTGGGTCAGTTGATGGGCCCCCTTATGCAGAGGGCTGACTGTTGCAGTCCTCCATTCCTCTAGGATGAAGCCTGTATGGAAGATGTAGTTAAATAGAGTTTCTAGTGGAGCTAATAGATTATTTTTTAAGCTATTTAAGAAGCATTGAGGCATCCTAGAATGTTGTCTGGACCCATTGAGGCTGTGTTTTTGGCTTTAGCAAGTGCAGTAAGAACATGTTCCACCATAATGACCGGTAGGGGAATGGTTGCAGGTATTTTTTTGAGTGTGGTGGGAGGTGATGGGGAAAAAAGTTTGAACTGAACTTGTCAGCCAGCAGGTTTGCTATAGTTTCAGGCTGAGTGGTGTATGTGCTGCCATTTAGGATTAACTCGGCACATTGATGAGAGTTTCTCCTGAGGTTCCAAACATAATTAAAAAAGCCGTATGGTTGTCTTTCACCTGGGAGGCTGTCTTTGTCTTGTAGTTTTCTTTGGCATATTTGACCAGCTCTCTAATTTGTTTAGACTGGTGACTGTCTTTTTGAACTGTTTTGTCTGTTCCTTCCTGGCTTTGAAAAATATTTTTTTTTCCTTTTGTTGAATAGCCTGTTTATGCTAACGGTCCACCAGGATGGGGTTTTTTTTGCCTCCTGTATGCAGCTATGAATGGGATTGTATGGTGATTTTGTGTACAGCTCAGAGTAGACCTTAGTTTCATCCAGGTTTGGAGTGGCATGGAAGTTTAATAAGCTGTCACATAATTTGAGGTAATGGCCTTAGCAAAGTTCTCAACAGGTTTGGAGCTTGATAGGGTCCATGGTTAATTTTAATACTGAAGGATCATTTAACGTAACAGTAGGATGTGCTAATTTTGTAAAGAGTTTTTTTAATTTTTAATAATGTTTAACTTTCTGTGAGACTATTGTAGATTGTGCTAGTATTTACAGTAGAAGAACACTGACATTTCTCAGTCCATCATAAAACACTATGAGTTGTTACAAAAGGACTTTCCAGAACCCATGCCCATTCCTTGCATTCTGTCTGCTTTAGAGGATGCATTTTTTCTTGATAGTCAGATAGCTGCCCCTAAGAAGGCAGATAGAATATATAAAGTTCCTTGGTCTTTTAAATTTTATAAATTATTCCCACATCTGGCCCAGCAGCTATAGTTTTTGTTGATTCTACTGCTGCTAAGCACTTAGTTAATTCCAATCCTACTCTTTCTAATAAGGATGTGAAAATTGTTGATAGGTATTGGGAAAAAGTGTGTACTTTTACAGCTTTGATTTTTAAAATGTTGAATTGTCAGGCATATATGTTAAAATTTGATGTAATGCGATCCTATCTCATCTACATTCTTGACTGATGGTCTCGGAGACGAGAATCGGCAACGACTCGGCCGATACAAAAGCACAAAGCCTCTCATTGGCTGGGCCAACCCCTTATCCCAGGATGCACCACGCCCAAACCCCCAGATCTCATTTGCCGCTTCTGAAGTAATGACGTGGTCTCGACTTGGCTGTGGCTAAGTATCCTTCCTTTTTTGGCCTTTTTGGGTCGTTTTTGCTCTTAGCTTAGAAATTTTATAACCAAACAGCTATTTTAATAGCTATCTTCTTCTGTACTACCTTGTGATTGGCTGTGTTTGTTTTTGGTTGTTGTGTAATTCCTTCTGTTTGGCGTGCTAGGCCCGTTTAAGTTAGAGGGCCTTTGCCATATTTCTTGTCGAGCGTTTCAGTTAGAGCTCTTCCCTCCTTGTGTTTCGAGTGCTTTGTGGGTCATGTCTGGCAAAGAAAAAGAGCATAAGCCGTCGGGCTTTAAAAAATTTTCGAAACGTGGCTATAAAATGTCGTTAGCAGATGGCCATGCCATCTGTGTTTATTGCTTAGGGGCTAAACACTTGCAAGAATCTTGCAGTGTTTGCCATGCCTTCTCCTCTCGTGTACTACAGGAGAGAAAAAATAAATTAATCCTGAAAGGTTTAATAAAATCAGCCTTTGAGGAAGCTATATCTTCTTCTCCCGCTTCAAAATCGAAGAAAAATAAGTGTTTGGCTCCGACAAGTCCGTCGGAGCCGCCTGAAAAAAGAACTAAATCTTTGTCCTCTTCCTCTGCTCCACTGGTCTCGGAGCCACAGGATAGAGGATCTGTGTCTGGGTCTTCTTCCTCGGCTCCATTGGTCTCGAGCCGCAGGAGAGATGATCTAAGTCTCGGTCTCCTTCCTCGGCTCCATTGGTCTCAGAGCCACAGGAGAGAAGATTTAAGTCTCGGTCTCCTTCCTCGGCTCCATTGGTCTCGGAGCCGCAGGTGAGTGTTTCGGCTCCAGGGTCGGTTTCGTCGGCTCCTGAACCGTCAGCGCCGAAGGGGGTCTCGGTTCTAGTCGAGTCTTCCTCAGCTCTGATCCTTCTGAAGCCGATTAGCAGTTGACATTCCAGCATTGCCTCGGAGCCGGTAGAAAGAGTTTCTCGCCCCCCATCTGTTTTCTCCAGGTCCTCCAGGCTTTCAGATTCGGATTTAGATAGGGTGGTCCAGAGGCTCCTCCAGTCACCTGTCTTATCTAAATTATTTTCAGCTCCAGCCCAGCGGCCGGAGCCAACCATTTCAATTCCGTTTCTTCCTCCTCCGACAACCCTGGTGTCATCAGAGACGGAGTTTGCAGAGTCGGGTGAGGTCCCTGAGTCGGTTCCAAGACCCACTACTAGTCTGTCGGCACCGTCTTCAGCTCCAACCCTTTCTGTTCCTTCCAGGGGTTTTGGTTCTCAGGTGTCCTCGGCCGAGCCTGAGGGGGATTTGTTGGGGCTTCTGGTTTCGGCCCCGAGTCTCCCACTTGGCGCCTCGGCTAGGGGGACCCCGACACCGGTCATGGTCTCGCAGGTGGGCCTTTCTTCAGATTCTGGTGGGCCCACCTTCGAGGCTATGAGGAGTGCGCTAGACAAGTCTCTAGTGACTTCACCGGAATCTGCGATTCCTTCCCTAGACACGGCAACTAGAGCTTCTGGTGCCCCCCTGTCTTCGGACAGCATGGTTCCAAGGCCTTAGGATTCCTCCATGTGTGGTCCCCCTTTTTCCAAGGAGCCTTCAGAGTCCTTGCCTGAAGAGCCCCCCAGGAAAAAGTTGTGCAAGAGGAAGCACATAGACTCCCCAGATGAGTCTGTCACCTCGGACACCGACCTTGATGATGCGGAAGGGTCCCCGAAGTCGTCATCTGACGATGTCTCATTCTTCGATGTCCTGGAGATCTTGAGACAGAGGGGCGACTGGCATCCAAAACCCCTTCTGCGGAGGAGTTGGTCTTCCTCAAGGCCTTCGGAGCCCAACCCTCCGCCTCCTGGGTGTCTCCACCCTTCGATGAATTACTGGACCTTATTTGTCGAAGGGTGTGGGAGCACCCTGATTCTGTGGAGCCAGTTCCTTCTCACCCCAACAAATTTTTATCCGCACCCCCTGGCAAGGAGTTTGTAACCAAGGGAGTTCCAGTGGATGCTATGGTGGTGGCGTCTGCCACCCAGCAGGATGTGGCAGAGGCATCTACGTCTATCCATCCTCCTAACAAGGAGTCCAGGAGCATGGATAGGTACGGGAAGCGTACCCTGACTTCAGCGACCTTTACCCTGCGGTCGCTGAATTATTTGTGTCATTTTACGAGGCTCCAAAGGGATCTCATAAAGGAGTTGGGAGATACCCTGTCGGGTAACGTGCCTGAGGCATTGACGCAGTCTGTCAGTGCCCAGCTGTCTACCCTTTCATCGATTGTTAACTCATCCATGAGGCTCATATCGTATGCAGCCGAAGGGGCGAGTAGGACAGCGAGTTCAGGCGTAGCCCTTAGGAGGCAAGTTTGAATGCGCTTGTGTCACTTTGCGGAGGCTTTCAAGTCTTCTTTCACAGATGCTCCATTTGACGGGTCCTCTCTCTTTGGACCCAAGGTGAAAGACACACTCACTAGATGCGAGCAGGAGGGTAAGACTTTGTCTGCCGTTGGGGCCCATTTTTCGCTCCCTTCGAGACCTTATCCAAAGGCGCAGAGGGGAGGAAGGATGTGGTTCAGAAAGTCCCAAAAGTCTTTCCCTGCCCATCAGAGTGACCCCCCTTCCAGAGGCAGAGGAGGGGGGATTATTCTGGAAGACGTCGCCCTAGAGGAGGCGGAGGCCCCCGCAACACAGGAGACCGCAAATCCTTTCGTGGTTCCTCCTTCCAGCATCCCTGAGGGACTGCCCGACTGTGCATCTCCGGAGCCAGTCGGGGGTCGATTTTCGGACCATCCAAGGGCCTGGGGTTCAATCACCCAGGATCAGTGGGTGCTTCGTATCATCGCCGGAGGTTACACCATTCCTTTTGTCCATCCCCCACCACCGTCAAGGAAAATCCCAGACGTGCCACCCAGTCAACGGGATCAAGCAGCTGTAGAGGTCACAAAGCTGCTCGAAAAGGGAGTCATCCAGCCAGTCCCCGCAGACCAGACCGGATTAGGAACTTACTCAAGGTTATTTTTGGTGCCCAAAAGAACAGGGGATTTGAGACCCATCCTGGACCTCAGCCGCCTAAACCGCTTCGTAAAAAAGTCCAAGTTCCGGATAGTCACGTTACAATCCATTTTCCCATTGCTGGAAAAGGGAGTATGGATGTGCTCCATCGACCTCAAGAACACTTACTATCACATCAAGATAAACAGAGCCTCCAGGGTCCATTTACGCTTCCGCCTAGGAGCCAGTCACTTCCAGTTCCGGGCCCTGCCCTTTGGTCTCACCACAGCCCCCAGGGTGTTTACCAAATGTCTGGCAGTGGTGACGGCTCACCTGAGACGTCTGGGATTCCAGGTGTTTCCATATCTAGATGACTGGCTCCTCTCCGCCCCCACCAGGCATCTTCTCACTCTAGCTGTGAGTGCTACCATCGAGTTGGGTCATCTTTTAGGGATTACATTCAACTGGGAAAAGTCTGTATTGCTGCCATCACAGTGTGTTGCCTTTATAGGCGCAGAGCTAGACTCTGTAGAGATGCAAGCATTTCTACCAACAAAGAGGATAAAGATATTACAGGACCAAGTACTAGCCTTGCTGCCCCGACGGAAAGCCCCAGCCAGGATGATTCTTCAGCTTTTGGGTTCTATGGCCTCCATTCTTCTGTTTCCTATGGAAAGATTGCATATGCGAATTCTCCAATGGCTCCTGTCGACCCAGTGGTCATACCAAGAGCTGCCACTGTCCCACCCGATTCTCATTACAGAATCGTGCAGGCGGGATCTTCATTGGTGGCTCCTCTCCTCCAACCTGAACCAAGGCAGATCATTCTGTCCTCCCCCTCCCATTGCCACAGTGACCACGGACACCTCCCAGATAGGGTGGGGGGGGGCATTATCTGGGCAGGCCGGTCCAAGGCACGTGGCAGGATCACGAAACCTACTTGCACACCAATGTGCTGAAAATGAGGGCAGTGCTTCTAGCATTGCAGGCACTGCACAGCTCTCTTCCCAAGGGTACCATCGCAATATTCTCAGACAATATGGCAGTGGTATGGTACCTAAACAAGCAGGGAGGAACCAGGTCTTACCCCCTTTGCAGAGAAGCCATGAGAGTGTGGAACTGGGTGATCGCTTCCCAGAGGTTTCTTGTGGCAACACACATTCTGGGGATATCCAGTGTGATAGCAGACAGGCTGAGCAGAGTTATTCTGATGCCTCACGAGTGATCCCTGAACAACCAAGTAGCAGCTCGGATCTTCTACAAGTGGGGTTTTCCCTGCTGCGACCTTTTCGCCAGCCCCTGAAATGCGAAGTGCAGCAATTTCTTCTCCCTGATTCCTCCTCAGGGGGAGTCACCCAGGGATGGTCTAGTCCACAATTGGCCCTCTGGTCTGCTCTACGCCTTCCCTCCGGTCCCTCTACTGCCAAAGGTGATCTGCTTGGGAAGCAGCATGATTTTGATCGCTCCACACTGGCCCCACCAAGTTTGGTTTCCCATCCTTCGGAAGTATGCAGTGGAGGGTCCTTGGATTCTGGATCCAGTTCCAGACCTCCTGACTCTGCAGTCGGGTCAGCTCCATCCTTCACTGCAGACTCTCAAGCTAGCGGCTTGGCTGCTCCACTTCTGACCTTAGTCAGACAGCATATCCTTTCGCCTGAGGTGGTCCGGATTCTGTCTTCCTCCCACAGGGCTTCCACTAAAGGAGTTATATTCTAATAAATGGAAAAGGTTTGCCATTTGGGCCCAACGGCACAACCTTGACCCACTGACAGCCCCAGTGTCGGCAGTATTAGATTTTCTGGCAACTCTTTTTAAACAGGGTTCCGCTGTCTCCACACTTAAAGTCCAATTGGCAGTGATTTCTAACTATCATGTTGCCTTTGAGCCCTCGCTCATGAGTCATAAGTTGTGCAAGGCCTTCCTCAAGGGAGCTTGGTTGCTTCGCCCCCGGTGTCACAACCTGTATTACCATGGGATCTGAATGTGGTTCTGGGAGCCTTGACGTCTCATCCCTTCAAGCCGGCGGCCACTTGTGATCAAAAATTCTTATCCTGGAAGACTGCCTTATTGGTAGCTATTACTTCAGCCAGAAGGGTTTCAGAGATTCAAGCCCTTTCTGTCAAAGCTCCTTATCTAATCTTTCATAAGGATAGAGCATCTCTACGATTAAATCTGTCATTTCTTCCCAAGGTTTCTTCTGCTCTTTGTCTGCAACAATCTATAGAGCTACCAATCTTCTTTCCAAAATTCTCCAACAAGACAGAATACAGACTTCATCAGTTGGATGTGCATAGACAACTACGATTCTATTTAGACAGGACACGGTAGCACAGGAAGTCAGACCAGTTGTTTGTGGTCTTTGCGGATAACAGGATTGGCAAAGCAGTAACCAAGTCCACTATTGCTAGGTGGATTAGAGATTGTGTTTCATTTATTTATGCATCAAAAGGAAGGGACCTTCCATTTCCAGTTAGAGCACATTCTACTAGGGCTATGGCAACCTCTGTGGCCTTTCACGCCAGACTGTCTGTGGATGAGATATGCGCAGCCGCCACTTGGGCTTCTCCACATACCTTTATTTCTCATTACAAACTGGATGTGGCGTCCAGGGGTCGGGCATCCTTTGGTTCCACAGTGCTCAGGAGTGTCTTCCAGTGAGCCTCCCAGGATCTAGGTGCTAGGGACGCTGTCCCATCAGTCAAGAATGTAGGTGAGATAGGATCGCATTACATTTTTTAATTATGTACTTACCATAATGATAGATGTATGTGATCCATCTCGCCTACATTCTTACATACCCGCCCTCCTTCCCCCTACCTGTTGGTTCTGGAAACACTGTTGTTGTTTTTGCCAGGAAAGTATTATTTTTTCTCTCCATTCCACGTGTCTTCTTGTTGGATTGGTACATGTGGATGAGTGATTGTGGGGCAAACAAGATCTGGGGGTTTGGGCATGGTGCATCCTGGGATAAGGGGTTGGCCCAGCCAATGAGAGGCTTCGTGCTTTTGTATCGGCCGAGTTTCTGAGCCCATCAGTCAAGAATGTAGGCGAGATGGATCACATACATCTATCGTTATGGTAAGTACATAACTAAACGATTTAACAAATTATGAAAGGATGAGGAATGTTTTATTCTTGTGAGGAAAAAAATGCTTTAAATAACTTAAGTTTCTACAACTTCACAGGTCACTACTCATTGTTTGCAGTGTGTGCATGACTCTGTTGATGCTTCTTCCAGGGCTATGGCCACTGATACTGTTTTAAGGAGTTTTGCATGGCTGTATTCTCAGAACTTCCCTGATAATGGTAGAAATTAAATTTTAAATTCTCCCTTAGATAGAAGATTAGTCTTTGGCTTCTATGCTACAGAGATGATTAAAAAATGTGATGAGAGGGGCAAGCTAATCCAGGGAATCTTAAGATTTTTCAGCCCTCCTGTAACAAATTGTCCTAGGTATCTTTTTTTTTTTTTATCTCCTTGTCTGTTTTTGGAAAAAAAAACTGATTATCTCAACAACATTCAGGTAAACAGACATTTAAAAAGAAATGGCAAAGGGGTTCCAAAGAGAAGTTTTGAATTTCCCAAAACCAAGGACAGTTCAGTATGTCTGGTTCAAGACACTTTGTGTCCCCCTCCCATACTGGCCCCCTTTGCTTTTCTTTCAGAAAGTCTGAATGTCCATTTTCCTGTTTGACAAATGATTGTTTCTGGCAAATTGGTTCTGAAAATCATTCATCAAGATCACAGATGGCAGTGGGAGGAATGCTTTCCAGATGGTCTTTTTTCTTCTATATCAGACTCTTTTGTTTCCTCTTGTTCTTCATCACATCTTATTCATCCAGACTTCAGATGGTTCATAAGATTTTGTGTGTCTGGATAACATTATCTGTTCTCTGCCATACCCTTTGTGAACACTCTTGGTGCAGTGGATTGTCCAAAGTGTCTAGCTCCAGTTCTAGCTCATTGCAGGCTACAGGGTATCCACATTTTTCCATATTAAGACAACTTGCTTATTTTTGCAGTATCTTTTCAAGGTGTCAGGAATCTTTGTCAGCTGAGAGATCTCCTCCACAAGGCTGGGATTCCAAAAGAAGATTCAAAAGTCTTTCTTCACGCCTTCACACAGGATTGTGTTCCTGGGATCTCAACTAGAAACCTCAGTTCAAAGAGCTTTTCTTCCACCAGAAAAATATATCTTTATTTCGATCTATTTCTAAGGTTTTCTACTCAAACACTGGGGTATAGCTCCACTGGGATGAAGTCTGCAAAAATTTAAATGAGAAGTTATTTTGTTTTTTGACCCTTGAGATGCACTTTTTGGAATGAAATGTTCATGCTGCTTTATCCTGGCTTATAGTTGTCAGTGTTCCATTCGGAGAGCAGTGTTGTGAAAGGGGAATGGCTTTGTCAGCAGTTTAAGGGAGTGGGGGGACAGGAATGTACTGATGTGGGTGTGGCTTACTGCGGGGGGGCAGCAGCCTGGGAGCTGCGAGTACAAATCTGAAAATCCTGGCTACACCCCTGAGTAGACTACCGCCTATGTGGTAGTTCATGGGTACAGAGTTTTTACCAAAGGGGATGACAATGCACTTTTTGGCATTGAGCTTAAGGCCATGGCTTTGACACCAGGCATCTGTACACCAGGCATCTGTCTCAGTGAGGCCCTTTTTTAGGATGTCCGCATCATTAGGAGTTTCGATCATGACTCCTAGTTTGCAGTCGTCTGTGAATTTCATTAGCCAAAGACCTTCTGTGTTAGCCTGTACTTCAGAGAAGTAGATACCAAACGGGAGAGGACCTAGGACTGAACCCTGTGGTACTCCACTTGTCACTGGTCTGAAGTTGGATTAGGAGTCTGCTACTTTCACGGTGTGGGTTCTGTCAGTGAGCCAGTTGGCAACCCATCTTGTGACATAAGGATTTATACCTAGTTTAGTGAGTTTATCTATAATTCAAGAGTGGGGGATGTCGAAAGCCTTGGCGAGATCTAGATAGGCTGTGTGAACCACCTTACCCTCGTCTATGGCTTTGGTGACTACTTCAAAGAAGTCTATCAGGTTTAGGAGACATAATCTGCCTTTTACAAACCCGAACTAGGTGGGGTCCAGAGTTTGGGGATTACCAATGTCTTTGTTTATAAGTTCCACAATTATACATTCCATGGCCTTGCAGACCAGGCTCGTCAGGCTAATGGGGCGGTAGTTCCCAGAGTCCATGGTGGTTCCCCCTTTGTGGAGTGGGATAACCATCGCTGTCCGCCATTCACTGGGCACAAAGTCTGAGGTGAGGCTGTGATTGAACATGGTACTTAGGTGAGGTGCCAGTTCGTTCTGTAGTTCATGTAGAATGCAGCCTGAGATGTTGTCACATCCCATGGATGCTGTGTTCTTGGCTTTGGAGAGTGTGTTCTTTTACCTGTGCAGCCGTGATTGCAGGAACTTTGCATTCTTCAGGTATAGAGATGGGCCCTTTAGGGTGTGAGAAGGGGGTAAAGTTATTACTGAACCTATCACCCAGGATGTTGGCCATATCAATTGGTTCTGTATATTTAGTGCCATTTTGCTGTAACTCAGAGCAGATCTGAGTGCTGCCATTGAGATTCTTGATAAAGCTGTAGAATGCTTTGTGGTTGTCTTTAGAATCAGTGGCGATTTTTGTTTTCGTAACTAGCTTTGGAAGATTTTATGAGGGATCTCAGCTTCTTACTGAGACTGACCCAGGGAGTTCCTCCAATCATTTAATTTTAAACCAGCCTGTTCCAGGCAAACAATATAAACAGGACCATATCACCCCCACACACACGCACTACTACTGATTAGATCAAACTAATTCCTAGTTAAGGAGCACACTACCTATCTATTTGCAACCCACATTCCAAAATCCGGCATTAGAAAAAGCTTAACGTACATATAAAAAGACTGACTTTTAACTAAAATCGCTTTCGGCTAACTAATGCAATAAAGCCTTCATCAGGTCTGTGACAAGAACTAAAGTTATATACGTAGGTAGATAAGTAAAAAAAAAAAGCTAACTAGATAGATACAAGAAAAAAACACACATAGCTATCTAACCATAAACATTATCTAATTAGAACAACTGCAAAGCACTTAACATTCTTTTCTGAGATGTAAACAACTTAGTTTTTATGCACACTAAAATATATGAATGGATACTTATTAGATATTATTACACAGATATATATTTATATTTATAGTGTTATAATTAGATAATTTAATTAGTTAAAAGTCAGTCTTTATATGTATGTTATGCTTTTCTTAATACCTGATTTTGTAATGTGGGTTGCAAATAGATAGGTAGTATTTTCCTTAACTAGGATTTAGTTTGATCTAATCAATAGTAGTGTGTGAGGTTGGACACTTGCTATTCTTAAATGTACTTTTACGGCCCTGTTCATATTGTTTGCCTGGAACAGGCTGGATTAAAATTTAACAATACATATATTTTTCTGATATGTTTAACATTGGAAAGTAATTCTGATTGTTTTTGTGTCTGAGAATTGCTGGTCTGTGACGAATAAAGGCTTGTTGCTTTGGAGCACTACCTGGGTTTCGTGATTTTTTGGAAGTTATTGTGACTGAGCTCATCAACAAAGTTTTAAGACTACTATTTTTTCTGTTTCCTTAACACTCGTGTTGGTGAGGTGCAACTAGACAGATTTCTGTGCTTGTTCATTTTTTAAATTTTCATAGTATCGAACAAGCAGTATTCACAGTCTTCAAGGAAGTGATTTAAAGTAAGTGTGAATTCTACTTGGGGTTCAACTGGTAAGTTTGTTTCCTCAGCCAGCAAGTATGGAAGAGATTTTTTGACATATTGAAGTCTAATATTCACAAAATAAGGATATTTTAAAAGTGCAGTAAACTCTCAGTTAACTGGAACTCAAGCAACCGGCAAAAAAATATTTAAGAAATACAGTACAATTTTCATGTGTTGCACTTTCTGTTTATCCCCTGCAGAAACATACTGCACATTGTTAGAGTTTTAAAAAGGAAAATAGGAATAAATTCCCTCTCCCCCCCAACCTGAGAACAAGTCAAACCAAACAAATAGTATAGGGTGCAGTATTAGTCAGACCTATTTTTAATAAGTAGCTCTCAAGCAACCAGAAACAACAGTTATCCAGAATCTGCCAGTCCCCATGGGTGCCGGTTAACTGAGAGTTTACTGTACCCAGTTGTTGAAATGGAAAAAAAAACAGTGCAGCAAAAAGCCAGTCAGTGAATAATACAGTGAGGAAACCACTGAAGTAATAATTTAGTTAGTTTTCCTATCCCAACTGACCATCAGCTGATCTTCCATGCCTCCCCTGCTGTTTTAGATACTGCCTAAGCCTCCCCTGCCATTTCCTATGCCCTGCCCCTGTGCATTGATGTTCTCTCCAGTAAGCTGGGTGAACCATGGATTTGGCTATGTGAATGTGACAGTCCTGGGCCCTAGGGCAGTCATAACTCCCATCAATTTTATTTTTGAGCATCCAGTGATGACAGTAGAAGTTATAGTCCTTATAAAACAGAGGTGCAGATATAACTTGCAGGGATCGGCAGAGGACTGCTTTCCCCACTGGGAACCTAAGGGGATTGGGAATTTGGCTTTCTTAAGTTTCAATTAAAAAGCAAACAAAAAATATAACATTTGTTATTATTTGTGATATTGTGCTGCTGCAGTTAGCTTAATAGTTTACAGAAAACAAACATCTCACAAGGGTGAAGATAGACATTGCAGTGGACTGTTTCTTAAAGAACATTTTGTAACTGTTTCCAGTGATGCATGCAGTACAAAGAGAGCTGGGAAGCAGAAGTTTATTGTAAGGAAATAGTCTGGTTACTGAAACAGCAGCTATTCTTATAACAATTTTCCAGAAGAGGTTGTGAGTCAAAAACTACTGGACATCTTGATGTTAAATATGTGGGAACTGAGCAGCAGGATGTGGAGTGGCATTTATTGTAATAATAATATAGAAATGATTGCTCATATTACATTTACATCCTTAACACTTACGGTAATAATAATAATATAGAAATGATTGCTCATAATATTACGTTTAAATCCTTATCTGCCAACAGACGTTAGATTTCTCAGTAAAACCCTTGCATGAATTTATTTGTGTTTCTGTGTACATAGTTTAATGTTAATAATTGGAAATAAGAATGCAGACCAAGGCCTATTTCACCCTCTAGGTAGGATAGAATGTGGTGTACAGGAAGCATTTAGAAAAGTGTAAATACTGAACACTTGTAGCAGAATCATTTCACGTTTAGCGCAGTCAGTGCTGTCAGTTACAATGATAACAATACGTGTAGATGCATCAGACTTGTCAGACGTATGTTGACCTTAACAGACTGTACAGAGTACTTTTGGAGTACCTTAGCAAGTTATCTAAAAATTAAAGAAATTGCTTGTATTATTTAGCCCCATTTTTCTAAGCAGGGCTGCTTTAGTGTCTTTAACTGGAGAGAAAATTGTCATGGAAGGTACTCTTTCCTTAAAATCAATATTGTGGCATCTGTAAGTGCTCATTTAGTGACATTCAAAGAAATCTAACAATGTATTTGTCCCATCTTTCCCTTAGTATAAATACCACCTTGAGTCTCCCCTTAAAAGAGTTTTCTAGCCTAGTGAACCTAACCCTGCAAACAAAGGATAAATAAAATAAGTAAAATATTATTTCTGAAGAGGTGTAGTGAAAGTAATTGTAGAACTATGCAAGGATGCATATTTTTCTTCTCAAATGACCTGTCACCACCCATGTTAACATTACTCGTTCTTCCCGGTAATCATTACTTGAGTTATGTAGGTTGTTAATGCACCAGATCTTTTTTGGATGGAACTGAAGGTCTTAACTACAATGAAACCATAGCATTAAATTAAATTTTCATTAGATGATGCAATTCCCATGGGAAACTTGCGTCATTGTGAAACATTTTCTTGGAATTCTTTGTAATCTGAGTTGTGTGATTTTCTGCGTACTGCAACAACCATTCTAAACCTTTCACACATTTTCCTTTATGTATTAAATCTGCATTAGTAAGTGTTCAGCTGTGTGATAATATGATGTTTCAAACAAGCAGTTTAGTCCATTCCTCTAATTCTATGCCACAGATTGAAGGACTGTGGAACTTGTAAACAAATTAAATGCATTGTCTTTGCAGACCACCAGATATTCCTTTCTGAAGAAGAAAGTGGTTGAACCAAAGATGGCTGTTTTTTGTGACATGCCATGACAGTGTTATGTCTCATGAAAAGCCTGTGACTAAAGTGGATCATTTGCCACTGCCACAAGCTTAGCCTTTTCGGAAGACATTTTTTTTTTTTGCCAGAGTAACATGTCCCTCTTAAAAGCAGAGTTGTCAACACTTGCAAGGAACTGGATGGCGCATTGGCGCAGCTGTTGCATTGTCGCCACACAGCAAGAGTTTCTCCGGTTCAATTCTCATCTGGGGTGCCTTCTGTGCAGAGTCTGCATGTCCTCCCTGCATTCATGTGGGTTTCCTCCGAGTGCTCTGGTTTCCTCCCACATTACAAAGACATGCATCTAAAGCTGTTCTACCTGGGCCTCTGCTGAAAATTGGCTTTGTTCCAAGTCGGACTTTCCCAGTAAACAAATATTAAATAAATAAATTGCTGCTCTGCATGGCATTATGGAATAGTATATATGTAATTGATAGCATGATAAAAGTTTAACTATTAAAGAGAGAATATCTGTGTGTGTGAGTGTGTGTGTGTGAGAGTGAGTGAATTAGGGTTATGTAGGCAAGTAATGATAATGCGTGGAGCAGAACGTAACTGTTGGCAAATTAAGTCATATGATCATTGTTGTTATGTCACATTATAGTCCCCTTGTAGTTTACCCATGCCTTGATAATTTGATAAGCCTATACTTTAGCAATAGTCCATGACTGAGTATGGGTAATGCAGGATTAACATACAGTTGGAGTGATTAAAATAGCCAAAAATGGGTAAATCCTGTGTTACCCACACACAGGAATTTATTATTGCTGTTATACAAGGACATTGTTTAAGGAAAAAAACCTTGTTTGTAAATAATGTCATTATATAAATGTACTTTAATGCTCTTCCGCCGACTCCTGGTAGTCTGGGTCATCTAGGATGTGTGCTGCACATGCTTTAAGCCTCTTAAGTGCTTGCACAGGTCATTGACGTTTTGGTTTATTTTTGTTCTTCTTTCTGGTTTTTTTTTTTTTTTTACTGTGGAGTCTGGGAAGTTGCCATCTGGATGGAATCTGCATTTTCTGTTTATTCAGTAGGTAGTCAGATTATATGTTTGGTGAAGTGGAATTATGTACACCTAATACAGTGAGGGTTAAACACAAGTTATCCTTAAGTAATATTTATAAGATGAAAACAGCAGCAGAGAATGTGTAGTCATTTCTCATATTAAACGTTGTTTATCCCTTCTGCTAGATGTACCTCTGTGCCAGATGTTTATGATATAACTTTGTTTTACTCTTTTTTACTTTAAAAATTACAAACTAGCATTTTTAAAATAAAATAATATATCCGATGTTGTCAATTTTCATTAATTTCTCAACTCATGGGTTCAGAATCGATACTGTGATCTGACTTGGCTGTTAATCTAGCTCATGGTTACCAATAAACTCTCAAGCCTCTTTCCTACCCATAGTGCGCTATGCCTAATATCCCTGAGATCTCGTTTGCCACTTTCTCGTCTGGAACTTGACTGCAGCTCTTGGGCTAAATTGTTCAAATAAGTGTAAACTTTTTAAAATGCAATTTTTCCAGTCTTGATTTTTTTTTTGATAAATCCTGTTGTACTAGAACTTTTATTCTATCTCTTGACTGTTGGAATTCCTTTGTTAACTTTTACATTGCCTTATACAAACACTTGTTAGTGTAGTCTAAACTACCATTGTTAGTAGGCTTTTCCTATCCCTTATTTCTTGTTCTTTCTATGGTGATTTTAACTTTTAGCTTCTTGTTAATTAATCTATCCTTTCCTCAGTGGTTAATTAATCTGTTTTCCAAAAAAAAAAAAAAAAGCTATCATCTTATTTTTATTACTCCTGCTTCCACTGATTGTTGCTATTGCTTTTACTAAGTCTGAAAAGGAATTCAAGAAGTGTGAGAGATGTCTGTATAAAATGTCTTTCTCTGATGCCCACTGTCTAGAGCTGTGTCTACTGTTTAGGTGTGGAGCACTTTAATCAGGATTGAAACATTTATCATGGTTTTAATCCCCATGCTCTAACTGGGAGGAAAAACAAGTTAATAGTAAAGGGTATGTTGCCAACCCCTTTTTTGGATGCTTTATCTGGGGTTCAACCTCCTATAGTGAAAGTTAGGGACCCTTCAAAAAGGTCCAGATTTGTGGATTCTTTGGCTTCTACATCCTCAGAGCTGAAGAAGAAGAGAGAAACATTGGATTCTAAACCTTCTGGGATTCGACCTTCTTCAGATCTGAGCAAATATCTTTCTAGTCCAACTATCTCACATCCAACAAGACACACTTCAGATCTGAAGTCCCTAGATCTGAAGCTTTTGCCTTGCACTGCATATTCAGCCTCAGTGGATCCGGTACCATCCAAGGTGCCCTCCTCTTTTCTTGAGCAGCACTCTAAGCCCTTTGCAGTGGTGTTCTGTAATTCCTCCAGAAGTCTCACAAAGGCAGATGTGGAAAGGATGTTTGAGGAGATTGTTCATGGAGCAATTTCAGAAGGGAGTCGTCATGGTTCCTACCCCTAGGGTCAGGAACATTGTCCATCTACTACTCCACTGGTTACTACTACTCCTCTGAGCAAATCTGTGGTGTTAGAGTCCTTGGATCTGTACATTCTGGGCCCTTCTGTATCACATCTGAAGAGAGCTTCTGTTCAGAACCAACAGTTACTCTGAGCATACCGGCCGTGACATCTTCAGATCTGGATGACTCTCTGAGTTGAAGCTTCCGTGTTAGATCTGAGGGGATAGGATCGACTCTGAGGTTTTTGGAGTCATCTCTTCCTCTTGGAGCTCAGCTCCAGCTTCCACCTCAGGCAGACATCTCTCAGAGCAGGGGGAACTGGCAGGCCAGAAACTGATTTTCTCAGCTCCATTGGCTTCCTTGTCTCTGGGGTGGTCAACTTTCGAGGTTGTGAAGAGGTTTTCTCTGCTCCGGCAGGTCGGGTGGGGTTTCCCCCCTCAGATCCACCCTTGACGTCTCAGCTGAGTTTGCAGGATGATACTCAGGATTACATACCACTAGGACAGCCAGCCCAGAGCTTCCAGACCACCCAGAATGGGTATTGTCATCTCTTCTGATACTTTCTCTGGATCATCCATCCGAAGAATTCCCTAGGAAGAAGACGTGCAAGAGGAGGCACTTGGATTCCCCCCACGAGTCTGTCACAGAGAATACTGACTTTGATGAGGGAGAATGGTCTCCCAAATCATCACCCAATATTGTCTCATTTGGAGACATCCTTAAGATCCTTAAACAGAAGGGTGCGTGGTCTGACCAGAAACCCAACTCCTAAAGAGTCAGTATTTTTGGAAACTTTGAGGACTGGCCTGTCTACCACCTGGGTCTCTTCACCTAGTGATGAATTTATTGATTTCGTTTCTAAGCAGGTATGGAAGGAACCTGATACGACTGAGCCAATCCGCAAGAGACCAGATAGGATCCTGGCTCTACCGGTAGGTAGGGAACATTGGAGTAAGGGGGTACCGGTTGATGTAATGGTCATGGTGGCAACTACAAAGAAGGAACTCATGGAACAGAGATCCACTGTCCACCCCCCTAATAGAGAATCTAGGACACTGGACAGATTTGGGAAGTGAGTTTATGCTTCAAGTGACATTTGCTGTCCGATCGCTCAACTGCTTGGTGCACTTCACAAGATTACAAAGGGACTTGATGAAGGAACTTTCAAACTCCATTTCAGGGGCCACTACTGTAGAGTCTCAAACTTCTGTGCCTTCACAGTTGGCTACCCTTCAATCTATCCTCAATTTGTCCACAAAGCTCATCTCGCACACTACAGAAGGAACCTCTAGGACTGTGGGTACAGACATTTTCATCAGGAGCCATGACTGGATGCGGCTTTGTGATCTTGTGGAGCCCTTCAAGTCATCTTTTGTCAGTGCTCCCATTGACAGTTCTTCTTTGCTTGAACCTACATTAAAAAGCACACTCTTCGGGTGTGAGAAGGATAGAAAGACCCTTTCTGCAGTGGGGTTATTTTTTTCGACTTTTCAATGGACCTTTTCCAGGAATCAACAGGGAGGTCAAAAGATGTGGTTCAGGAAGTCACAGGGTCCTTTTCAGGACACTTGGGGGGGTTTAACCCAGAGGCAGAGGGGGGGACGATAATGGCAGAAGATGACCCCATGGCAGAGGCCCACAAAACTGAGGGTCTAGAGATATATTTTCTGGCAGATCCTTTCAGCACTCCTGAAGGGAGGCCCAATTGCCTTCTTCTTGAGGCAACTGGGGTCACTTATCTCTACATCATGAAGACTGGCTAAACATAACAAAGGATACTTGGGTGCAGAAAATAATTTCCAGTAGTTATATTATTCCCTTTTCCCTTCTACCCCCGTTATCCAGGAAAGTCCCTGATGTTTCACCCAGTCAGAGGGAGGCAGCAGCACTGGGAATACAAAAGCTGCTAGAAAAAAGAGTCATCGTAGAGGTCCCTCCAGACCAAATAAAATCTGGAACTTACTCAGATTCTTCTTAGTGCCAAAGAAAAAAGGGGACTGGATCTCAGTGTGTTGAACAAGTTGGTTCGGCACACCAAGTTCTAGATGGTCACAGTTTAGTCCATTATGCATTTTGTGAGCAAGGACAACTGGATGTCCTCGATAGACCCTTCAGGATGCGTACTATCACACAACAATAAACAGACAAGTCCAGAAGGTACCAAAAAAAACACAAGCAGCAGCAGTAGTAATAGAATTTACTAACACCAAACAAACATGTGGTACCTTGGTCTTTCGCTTTCAAGGATACACATTACAGTGCTCATGCATAATAAATACCAGGTGAACCCCTCAATCAAATTAGACTTTAGACCAATCAATTAAATTTTTAAGTGCACAGACATTTCCCATAAGGTTCACTTTGCTTTACATTACAATGCATTACACTACTGTACTATAATTTAAATACATTTATCAAAACACATAACCTACTATTTATCTGAAATATATACTCCATATAAACATATAATTAGTGAACATATTTATAAACATATTTATATCTATAAAATATGTTTATATTAAACAAGAAAACCTAGTTGACTTGAAAAAAATAATCAACATCCTATGCTAAATTAGCTTCTAAATTCAATCCTCTACGGGATAATGCACCATAGTTTAAGATCATCTTACTTTCTGATGAAATCAACTTTTGGTTAAGATCACCTCCTCTAAAAGATGACGGACTAGCAAGGATGCCGAAGATAAAAGAACTGTCATCCCCCCCATGTATGCTGTAGAAATGTTCACCTACTGGTCTTCTGAAATTTATATTTCGAATGTCCCCTAAATGTTCCAATATTCTCACCTTAACAGCTCTCTTAGTTTGTCTTCTTCTTCTTCTTTCAGCTGCTCCCATTAGGGGTCGCCACAGCAGATCAACTGTTTCCGTTTCCTCCTGTCCTCTGCATCTTGCTCTGTCACACCAGCCACCTGCATATCCTCTCTCACCAGATCCATAAACCTTATCTTAGGCCTTCCTCTTTTCCTGTTACCTGGCAGCATCATCCTTAGCATCTTTTTCCCAATATACTCTGCATTCCTCCTCAGCACATGTCCAAACCAATGTAATCTTGCCTCTCTGGCTTTGTCTCCAAACCTTCCAACCTGGGCTGACCCTCTAATATACTTATTCCTAATCCTGTCCATCCTCGTCACACCCAGTGCAAGTCTTAACATCTTCAACTCTGCCACGTCAAGCTCTGACTTCTGCCTTTTTGTCAATGCCACTGTCTCCAACCCGTATAACATAGCTGGTCTCTCTACCCTCTTGTAGACCTTCCCTTTCACTCTTACTGGTACTCGTCTGTCACAAATTACTCCTGACACACTTCTCCACCCACTCCATCCTGCCTGTACTCTCTTCTTCACCTCTCTTCCACACTCACCATTACTCTGAACTGTTGATCCCAAGTACTTAAACTTAAACTCATTCACCTTCGCCACCTCTACTCCCTGCATCCTCACCATTCCTCTATCCTTCCTCTCATTCACACACATATATTCTGTCTTAGTCCTACTGATCTTCATTCCTCTTCTCTCTAGAGCATATCTCCACCTCTCCAGGGTCGTCTCCACCTGTTCCCTACTCTCACTACAGATCACAATGTCATCTGCAAACATCATAGTCCACGGGGACTCCTGTCTGATCTCGTCTGTCAACCTGTCCATCACCATTGCAAATAAGAAAGGGCTCAGAGCCAATCCTTGATGTAATCTCACCTCCACCTTAAACGCATCTGTCACTCCCACCGCAGACCTCACCGCTGTCACACGACCCTCGTACATATCTTGTCCCCGTGGACTATGATGTTTGCAGGTGACATTGTGATCTGTAATGAGAGTAGGGAACAGGTGGAGACGACCCTGGAGAGGTGGAGATATGCTATAGAGAGAAGAGGAATGAAGGTCAGTAGGACTAAGACAGAATATATGTGTGTGAATGAGAGGAAGGATAGAGGAATGGTGAGGATGCAGGGAGTAGAGGTGGCGAAGGTGAATGAGTTTAAGTTTAAGCACTTGGGATCAACAGTTCAGAGTAATGGAGAGTGTGGAAGAGAGATGAAGAAGAGAGTACAGGCAGGATGGAGTGGGTGGAGAAGAGTGTCAGGAGTAATTTGTGACAGACGAGTACCAGTAAGAGTGAAAGGGAAGATCTACAAGAGGGTAGTGAGACCAGCTATGTTATACGGGTTGGAGACAGTGGCATTGACAAAAAGGCAGGAGTCAGAGCTTGACCTGGCAGAGTTGAAGATGTTAAGATTTGCACTGGGTGTGACGAGGATGGACAGGATTAGGAATAAGTGTATTGGAGGGTCAGCCCAGGTTGGAAGGTTTGGAGACAAACTAATCTGTATAGTGTGCTGTGTTAATGCGCACTCCTCTAGTATCATTAAGTAGTTAGGTAGAGGTTTGAATCATGCACTGGGCAACTGTGTGTGTGTGTGTGTGTGTGTGTGTGTGTGTGTGTGTGTTTGTGTTTGTGTGTGTTCCCCTTGGGAAGGAACAACCTTTTAGGTCTTTCCGGGCTTGATAGTTTTTGCTGAAGCACCTACAAGGGGAGAAAACGCTGAGAGAAGAAAGGAGCCACTTTTGAGATTTTAAGTATTTTCTTCTGATTTTTTGTTTAAAATTACTGCTTTGCCGCCTACTTTTCAGCATTTTCTGGCTTGTTAAAGTTTATATCTGTATTAGAAACAGTATTTAGAACACATCTAGAGCCTGTTTACTGCATTTCCTGTGTTGCACTTAATTTAAAATTGTTTTTTTTTTCTCTTAAAATTGCATTTACCCGATTCTGGCCTAGCACTCAAGTGTGGGGTCATTTATTGCACTGTTCTGACTAGTATCTCTGCTAACTTTAAACTAAAAAAAAAAAAAAAAAAAAAAAAACAAATAAATCTTGCTTTTTTCCCTCTTTCTGAAATTTAAGAAAGTTTAGTTACAGATTTGCTGTTCTGAACTGTTTGTAAGTTTCTTGGAGGCCAGTGCTTACTTGGGCTAAAGGGAAATCTCTGTGTTCACCAGTGGCAGTGGTTAACACTGAGCAGCCTGCCTGTCCCTGTAGGAGTGGTTACTGCCTAGAAGCTGTAGTTTTATTGGCCATTTTGGGTCGGTTCCAAACTCCTTGATCTCTCTCTCTTAAAACCCTGCTGCCTCGTGGTTTTGGCATCTTTCCAGGCTTGATAGTTGTTGCTGAAGCACCTACCAAGGGGAGAAAATGCTGAGAGAAGAAAGGAGCCACTTTTGAGATTTTAAGTATTTTCTTCTGATTTTTTGTTTAAAATTACTGCTTTGCCACCTATTTTTCGGGGTTTTCCGGCTTGCTAAAGTTTATATCTGTATTAGAAACAGTATTTAGAACACATCTAGAGCCCATTTACTGCATTTCCTGTGTTGCACTTAATTTAAAATAGTTTTTTCTCTTAAAATTGCATTTTACCTGACTCTGGCCTAGCACTCAAGTGTGGGGTCATTTGTTGCACTGTTCTGACTATTTTGCTACGTGCGTATCTCTGCTACCTTTAAACTAAAACAAAAAAAGAAAAAAAAAAAAAATCTTGCTTTTTTCCAACTTTCTGAAATTTAAGAAAGTTCATTTACAGATTTGATGCTCTGAACTGTTTGTAAGTGTCTTGCAGGCCAGTGCTTGCTTGGGCTAAAGGGAAGTCTCTGTGTTCACCAGTGGCAGTGGTTAACACTGAGCAGCCGGCCTGTCTCTGTAGGAGTGGTTACTGCTTAGAAGCTGTAGTTTTATTGGCCATTTTGGGTCAATTCTAAACTCTTGATCTCTCTGTCTTAAAACCCTGCAACTCTCTTTTTGCGCAGTCTTGCGCACAGAGCAGTGTCGGGCAGCGCCGCTTAAACAGGTTTAATTTATTCCCGGCTCCACAAAGTCTGCTCTTCACTTTTTCCCTTAGAACTGCTCTAAATCTCAAAATAAGCACTCCATTTTCATTCTAAAGCCCTGCACTTGCTTGTATAAGTAATCTCATAGGTAAACACAAATAAACTTAAGCACTACATCCTCATATTCCTTTTAAGCACTTGCTCCCTATTGGTTATTTCTGATCAGTCAATAAGTAGTTCCCTATATTATTCAGGCATGTCCAAAGGTCAGTTTCGAGTTTACTCTCCAGTCCAGCTGGTGAATCTGGGAATCTTGAGGCAATGTTACAACTGCCTTATGTATACAGACCACCCTCTCCTCCTCCCAACAAGCTCAAATATATGTGAGAGATACAACTATATAGCCAAACTGGAGGCTAAGCTCTCTCAACCCAGTACTGGCACAGCCTGTCAGGAGGAGAAGGTAACCACACACACCACAAATCCAGTCTCACATAGACCTATCGCATCAGCAAACCAAACACATAAACACACAAAAACATACTCGGAGGCTCTAAATAAAAATCTGCCTAAGCAGCAGAGACCTCCAAAGCAGACATCCAAGCAACCCCTACCATGAAACAATACCCACGTAGCACATAGCTCACAAAGTCAGTGTGCCACACAGTCACAGCCCTTAAGGCTAAACAACACACCTAATACACTTCTAATAGGTGACTCTATTGTCAGACACACTGACGTCCCACTCACCAGGCTGAACAAGGAGAAGGTCACTGTAAGCTGCCTGTCGGGTGCCAGGATCCACCACATAACACAAGCACTCAGGTCACTCCAAAGCAAGTACAAATACTCCGTCATTGTCCATGCTGGTGTGAATGACCTGAGACGTACCTCCCTGGACTACATGAAAAAAGACGTAGAGGAGCTCTTTGATCATGTAGCCCAGGCCGGAATGACCCTAACTTTGAGTAGCATCTTACCCTCACCAAGAATGATGTCACAGTATAAAGACAAAATGATCAATGTTAACAATTGGCTAAAGTATTGGTGTCATTCAAAGGGGATCCAGTGTCTTTCAGCCTGGGATGACATGATCGACAAGCCACGTTGCTTCGCTAGGGTCAGCTTGCACCTTTCACCCCTGGGTTTTCGAATACTGGCAAAGGCTCTTGCCTCCCCCATAGTGCCTTTTTTAGGCAAGGCTCAAAAGACAAACCCACCTCCATAGACAACACAAAGAAAAAAAAACTAAGGGTAATGCTGCTGAACGCCAGAAGTCTAAACCTCAGGATGCATGCACTCGAGACTCTCCTCAGTATGGAGAATATCGATATCTGTGCAGTAACAGAAACCTGGTTCAAGGCTCCCGAGAGCACCCCAGCACTAACAGGTTATACTTCATACCATGCTTTTTGGCCCCAAAACTCGGACCGAATCACAAAAGGAGGGGGAGTATCCATATTTATCAAAGATACCCACACCTCCAGGTTAGTGACACTGCACGAAGCATTGGAGACCATCCATGTGCAACCAACAGTGGGCAAAACTGCCTTTCAGTTTGTAGCCTGCTACAGACCACCCTCCCAAACACAGGAACCTCACTCGGCTTTCCTGAGAACACTGGAGAATATGAAGGTCTCTCCAAACACCATTATATTGGGTGACTTCAACTACCCAGACATTGATTGGGAAAACTACTTAAGCCCAAACACCCCTGCCCAATAGTTCCTAGAATTTATAAACTCAAATGCTATGGAACAACTGGTCACCACTCCCACAAGAGGGGAAAACATATTGGATCTGGTCATCACCAACATGGGGTCTCTATGTTCCACACCAGAGGTATACCCCTCATTGATAAGATCAGACCATAAACAAATCTCACTGGACATCCATATTCCTTCCCCACCCCTAGTCAAGGAAACCACGGTGAAGAACTTCTCAAAAGCAAACTTCACACTTCTCAAAACCAAGGTGGAATCCTTCAAAGCCCCTGGGCCAGTGGAAAATATGGCCCAAAATGCAGAATCCTTTACAAAAGCATTCTATGGACACCTACAGGAATGCATGGAGCATGCTATCCCAAATAAAACCAAGACTCACTCCTCCAAAGGCAGGAGACCTGTCTGGTGGACCCCGGCCATAAATAAGCTATACAACAGAAGGAGAAAGCTACTACATGATAGAGCAAAATCCCAAAAAGGGAAGGCGTCTCTGATCAGTACTAGCAAGAAACTACGATCCCTCATAAAATCATCTAAGGCCAGCTTCGAAAGAAAAATTGCACAAGACACTAAAGATAATCACAAGGCCTTCTTTAGTTATGTCAGAAACCTGGGAAGCAACTCCCAGATATGTTCTGAGTTAGTGCAAAATGACAAAAAATACACTGAACCCACAGACATTGCCAACATCCTGGCAGAAAGGTTCAGTGCAAACTCCCCCCCCCCCCAAAAAGAGCAAATGTTTATCCCAACAGAGTGTAGCCTTCCTGAGATCACAGATGCACAGGTGAGAGCTGCCCTCTCCAAAGCAAAAAACACAGCATCAGTGGGACCAGGCGGTGTCCCGGGCTGTGTCTTACACGAGCTCCAAGAAGAACTAAACCCTCATATAAAGTCACTGTTCAGTCTCAGCCTTACTACAGGATATGTACCCAAGGAATGGCGTACAGCAACAGTGGTCCCACTCCACAAAGGTGGTGCCACAACAGACCCCGGAAACTATTGCCCTATAAGCCTGACTAGCCTGGTCTGCAAAGCTGTGGAGCATGTCATCATGGAAATCATAAACAAAGACATTGGGAACCTCCAGACACTGGATCCTACCCAATTCGGCTTTGTTAAGGGCAGATCTTGCTTCTTGAACCTGGTCAACTTCTTTGAAACAGTTACCAAAGCCATCGATGAAGGGAAGGTAGTCCACACAGCCTACCTGGACCTCGCAAAAGCCTTCGACACAATACCCCACTCGGGCATCATAAATAAGATCAGCAGCTTAAATATCAACCCCTATGTCACAAGATGGGCTGCGAACTGGCTCAGGGATAGAACCCACATGGTCAGAATAGCAGGTGCCATGTCAGACTCTAAACCAGTTACAAGTGGCGTCCCACAAGGCTCAGTCCTGGGACCTCTCTTGTTCGGTATATATTTCTCCGAGGTACAGGCTAACACGGGTGGACTATGGCTGACCAAGTTCGCAGATGACTGCAAACTGGGTGCCATAATCAACTCTCCAGCTGGCACAAGCATCTTCCAAAAGGTCTCACAGAGACGGATAACTGGTGCCAGAGCCATGGCCTAAAGCTAAATGCCAAAAAGTGCATAATCATCCCCTTTGGGAAAAACAAAGTGCCCACAAATTACCACATAGGTGGTAATCAATTAAGTACGGAAGAAGTAATTAGGGACTTGGGGGCCCAAGTAGATAGCAATCTGTCCTTTGACAATCACGTTGCCAAAGTGGTTAGAAAGACCTTCTATATAGCCCACCTTATCACGAAAGGGTTCACATCTAGATCAAGAGAGGTCATTGTGCCCCTCTACTCATCACTTATCAGGCCCATAATTGAGTACAATGCCCATTTGGGATGTACCTTACCCGGCACCTGCAGCAACTGGAAAGACCCCAAAAGTATCTCACCAAGAGGAACAAGGGGCTCAAACAGATGCCCTATGCAGCTTGACTAAAGAAACTCCAGCTCTACTCAGTTGCATACCGCCTACTCAGAGGCGATCTGTGTCTGACGTATAAAGCCATGTCCAACCCAGAATTAATGGACATGCTTCACCTCAGGAAATCCATATCTCTTAGAGCTACACGCTCCAGGGACTTGAACCTCAGCACAGAAATAAATAGGACATGCTGGAGGGACAGATTCATATCTCAGAGGCTCCCCTCACTCTGGAACAAAATCCCAATCCATGTTAGGCAGAGCCCCTCACTGACCCTCTTCAAGAGAAATCTTGACGAGTGGATGGGAGATCAGAAGTTTACCCCTGGGATCTCTTCTGTGTCCCTGCTTGACAGAGGTACAGTAAACTAACCTTAAAAGGGCTACCTTCTGTGACCTACTATACAGAGGCACAGTCAACTAATCTAAAAGGGTGGCGAAAGCCAAATGCACTCTGGCTAGGCTTATAAATGCCCTAGGGCAGATAACCTAGTATCAACCTATGAACCTATGAACACTTACATACTTCTCTGACACTCCCGACTTCCTCATAGAATACCACAACTCCTCTCTAGGCACCCTGTCATATGCTTTCTCTAAATCCACAAAGACACAATGCAACTCCTTCTGACCTTCTCTGTACTTCTCCATCAACACTCTCAGAACAAACATCGCATCTGTAGTGCTCTTTCCTGGCATGAAACCATACTGCTGATCACTAATCATCACCTCCCTTTTTAACCTAGCTTCCACTACTCTTTCCCATAACTTCATGCTGTGACTGATCAGTTTAATCCCTCTGTAGTTACTACAGCACTGCACATCACCCTTATCCTAAATGTTCCAATATTCTCACCTTAACAGCTCTCTTAGTTTGTCTGATGTACCATTTAATAGCCTGACAGCCACAGCCGACTATGTACACAACTCCACAAGACTTGCATGTGAATCTAATCTTACATTCCAATTTGTGTCCATTAATAAGGGTACCCGAAACATTTCTAATCCTCCTACATACTCTACAATTCCCACAAGCATAGGATCCTACCTTCCCCTTGTCTACAGTGTACAATGGAATATTTAATAACTCCTTTAAATTCAAATATCTACTGTAGGAGAATCTCACCATACCAGAGAATAGATGACTGCAGTGAATATTTTTTTATTCGCTGATAGTATGCATCCCCCCATTTGATTAATTCACTACCTCTAGGCGAATTTAAGCGTGTTGCACGCAATACCACAGAGGAAAAGTATATAAAGGAGTTCTTGTTAGAAAGTAAGAACAGATTGTTGAAAAGGGGCTACAATGAGCAATTGTTGGATAGGGCATTGAGATCTAACCTGGCAAATGAACCTGGTAGGGTTGATGTGTGGAAAGAAGGGCAAGGTTTTAGTAATCTGAAGCCGAAATTTGTTGGGAATGACTTGTATTTTGTGTCCAAGTACTCTCCTTTTTCCACAATTATGAAGGATTTAATTCTGAAATTTTGGTACATAGTGTGTCTGGATGAAGTAGTGGGTCATCTATTCCCTGGTATGGTGAGATTCTCCTACAATAGATATTTGAATTTAAAGGAGTTATTAAATATTCTGTTGTGCACTGTAGACAAGGGGAAGGTAGGATCTTATGCTTGTGGGAATTGTAGAGTATGTAGGAGGGTTAGAAATGTTTTGAGTACCCTTATTTATGGACACAAATTTGAATGTAAGATTAGATTCACATGCAAGTCTTGTGGGGTTTTGTACATAGTGGGCTGTGGCTGTCAGGCTATTAAATGGTACATCAGACAAACTAAGAGAGCTGTTAAGGTGAGAATATTGGACCATTTAGGGGGCATTCAGAACAGAAATATCAGAAATCCAGTAGGTGAACATTTCTGCATACACAGGGGGTGACAGTTCTTTTTTCTTCAGCATCCTTGCCAGTCCGTCATCTTTTAGAGGAGTTGCTCTTTACCAAAAGTTGATTTCATTAGAAAGTAAGATGATCTTAAACTACGGTACATTATCCCCTAGGAGATTGAATTTAGAAGTTAATTTAGCATAGGATGTTGATTATTTCTTCGTCAACTAGGTTTTCTTGTTTAATAAATATAAACATATTTTATAGATATAAATATGTTTATAAATATGTTCAATAATTATATGCTTATATGGAGTACATATTTCGGATAAATAGTAGGTTGTTATGTGTTTTTGATAAATGTATTTAAATTATAGTATAGTAGTGTAATGCATTGTAATGTTTTATAAAGCAAAGTTAACCTTATGGGAAATGTCTTTGGGCACGTTAAAATTTAATTGATTGTTCTAAAGTGTAAATTGATTGAGGGGTTCACCTGGTATTTATTATGCATGAGCACTGTACTGTGTATCCTTGAAAGCGAAAGACCAAGGTACTAGATGTTTGTTTGGTGTTAGTAAATTATATTACTACTGCTGCTTGTTGTGTTTTTTTTTCGTTTTTTTCAGCTTTAGCTGTTTGTTTTTCATTAAGTCCAGAAGGTACTTAACACTTCTGGCTGGGATCCAGTCACTACCAGTTCAGAGCATTTCCCTTTGGCCTCACCAATTGCATGGCAGTTGTAGTGGCTCACTTAAGACTGCAGGGATTCTGGGTGTTTCCATATTTAGACGACTGCCTCATTACCTCCCCAGCCAGGCATCAACTGGTACAAGCTCAAGACCAAGTGTTGCAGACTTGTTCAAATCTTGGAATAACCATCAATTACAACAAGTCTCAATTACAGCCAACTTAGACATTGGATTTCATTGGAGCAATGTTCAGCACAGTATCTATGGTAGCATCTCTTCCCCTTTCAAGAGTACAAACAATAAGACATCAGATCAAGAAAATAATTTGCAGTAGCCTGATCGATTCTGCAAGCCCTAGGGTCAATGTTGGTGGCAATAGTTTTGGTTCCTTTAACAAGATATCACATGAGAATTCTGCAATGGATGCTACAAACACAGTGGTCAATTCTGTGTCATCCCATGTCGACAAAGATAAGAATAACTCAGGTATGCAAACAATATCTTTCCTGGTGGCTGTAGTCAGAACAACTGTTGCAAGTTCATCCTTTCTTTCTCCCTCAGTCCAAGGCCATAGTGACCACTGTTTCCCAGATTGTGTGTGTAGGGGGCATTTTCTGAAGAAGACATTCTAAGCCTGTTGGTCCCCCTAGGAGGCCAACCTGTGTATCAATTTTTGGAGATGAGAGCGGTGCTTTTGGCATTGCAAGCATTCCAAGACTCTCTCCCTCTTGGAACAGTTGCGATCCAAATAGACAACATGTCAGTGGTTTGGTACATCAACAAACAAGGGAGAACCAAATCTTAACCCCTGTGTCAAGAAGCCTTGATAGTGTGGCAATGAGTGATTTCCTCCAACCATTTTCTAATTGCACCTTACATTCCAGGGAAGTCCAACATGATAGACAAACTGAGCAAATCCATCTTACTTCCTCACAAGTGGTCTCTCAACAGCAAAGTGACGGACATGATTTTCCGTCAGTGCGGCCAGCCTTGCTGTGATCTTTTTGCATTTCTCTTAAACAACAAGTGTAGCAGCTTCTTTGCCCTAGTCCACTAACTGGGAGAGTCACCAAGGGATGCTGTCGTCCACAGTTGGCCCCCTGGTCTTCCGTACGCTTATCCCAACTTCTCAAATTCCGAAATTCCTTCAGAAAGCAGCCAGTTTAAAGAGTAGTGTTATCCTCATTATACCTTACTGGCCTCAACATATTCGGTTCCCCTTCCTTTGGTTTCATCTTCATTACCCACCTTGGATTCAGCATGCAACTCGAGACCTTCTGTCTCACCTGGCAGGCATAATTCACCTGGACATCTCACACCACAAACTGATTGCTTGGTTTCTCAAGTTCCACTAATAGCCAGGCAACATATGCTGTCTCCACCTGTTCACTCCATTATGTTATCTATCTATAAACCCTGTACGAGAACACGCTACAGACATAAATGCTCAATGCTAAGGCACAATGAAGACAACACTGCACATGGAAATATTTAGTTAGCTACTGTAAGCCCCTGCCTCTCAGAGAGAGAGCAAATTAACAAGTGTTTCATCTTGCTAAAGCTATGAATCCTCTTAAGGTAAGAGCTCTTCTGAGTATATTTGTCCAGGTTGTAAAAGACTCTGTCCGTCTTGGTTTGTTTCACCAAAAAAAAAAAAAAAAACAACAAGAAAACAAATGGTCTGATCTGGTCAAAGGACAATTCTAACACCACATTTTGAAAAAGAAATGTGATTTGATTCTAAATGACACCCCATCTCTGTGAAGGGCAAGATATAGTTCTATATGAAGGTCTGAAAATCTGTGGATCCTGCAAGCAAATGAGATGGCTACAAAAATCTTCTTCCAAGAGACAAACTTCAGAATCACTGTACCCGCATGTTCAGAAGATGGGTAAGACTTTCAGCTGTGAAATTCAAGTCACGTGGATGAAAGGTGTTCATTATTTGTGAGCAGAGTTGCAGACCTCCCTTAAGGAACTTCTTAAGAAAGTGCTATTTCATATAGACAATACACAGCTTGTATGTGGCTCAAAATGTAATGTAAGACAGATCTGGCAGTGTCTGGCAGCCAGTGCAAATCATGCAATAAAGGAGATGTATGGCTGGAGTGGGAATAAAATAGTCATAAACCTTGAGCTCTGCTTTCAAAACGCTATACAAAAGACTACATAAAATAGTGTCATACATCAGTTAAAAACACCCATGTTCCATTAAATAATTGCACAGTTAATGGTCTCCAGTATCCCTTGCTGTTCAGCAGAAAGGTAAAATCAGTTGTGCCTCTTTTTAAGGAATAACTTCTGTATTCTTAACACAATATGGGTGCTTCAGTTTCCTTTTTGTTTAACCAAATATATCACTACACATACACAAAAAATTGAATATATCACACTTGTTTTTATTTCAGGTGCAATGTCTTCTTTAATCATATTTCAGTTCATTAATATAATCAACCTTCCTAATAACACAATTGCAAATTTTACGCAATCCACAGGGGCAGATCCACTGGGGGACTGGTATATTCTGTATAATTTATTTATTTGTTTATTTGTTTTCCATTTGTTTACCGGGTTAGTCCAACTGGACACAAGGTGACCGTTTTCAGCGGAGGCCCAGGGGGAAAAGCTCCAATGACATAGTAAAAAATTATAAAAAAAAAATAAGAAAAATAATTAAAAAAATTATATAAGCATAGCTATTTTGTACAACGAGCATATAACATATAAAATGAGTAAAAATCTGAGTTTTTCAATTGATGCAGCATACAGTGGTTAGACTATTAAACAATTAAACAAGATATTATGCAACAAATATAGAATTGCTTGAACATAAATTCAAAAAGAAGTTTCCATAGACAAACAGGGTCATAAACTAGAAAGCATAGCTATAAAGGTGGCCCAAACACCTGGTTCACAGTACTAGGCACTATGTAAAACTACACAGTACACCTGTGATCTAGGGATGCTGAAAGTCAGGAACAGGTGAAATTAGTCTGGTTCTATACAGGAACATATCCAAATTTTGAAAAGGAGATCTTTTAGTAGGGATTTGAAAGTATGTTTACTATTTATACATCTAATGCCAGAGGGTAGACAGTTCCAGGCCTTAGCAAATGCATAGGAATAAAGAGATTGGCCTGAGCTATGTAAGCAATTGGTAACAGTCAATAGGGTGGTACTGGAAGATCTTAGTTGACAAGCAGTGTTATGAAAGGTGAGCAGACCAGAGAGGGTAGGTATTTTATTTGGTTGGTATAGCAGT
Source organism: Protopterus annectens (assembly GCF_019279795.1). Classification (NCBI taxonomy): domain Eukaryota; kingdom Metazoa; phylum Chordata; order Ceratodontiformes; family Protopteridae; genus Protopterus; species Protopterus annectens. The sequence goes on from NC_056729.1 coordinate 1,341,795,894, forward strand.
TGATGGGTCAGGAGAAGTTGATTGTATTTTAGTAGGTTATGGATTTCTAACCATCCTAGTTGTCTTAGGGAGAGGCAGTAATGAAAACAAAACTTAGCATTGGTTGCAAATTTTGAGATTTTATTGTAGCAGGTAGATAGTTTCAGAAGGTCAGATTTGTTTAGGTTATTTAGAACTGGGGAAGTATATAGTAAGGTGGAGAGTAGATGGGTACGAGAGATAATGATTTGGGATTCTGTGTGAGGAAGCTCTTGCAACGGTAGAGTGAACCTATTTTTTTTATGAACTTTGACAATTGTTAGTGCTATATGTTTGTTGAATTTTAGGTTTTGGTCAATAGTTGCACCTAGTAGCTTGGCTTGGGTTACTGGTGTGATAAGGGTATTGCTGGAGGATGTTATTGAGAATGGCAAGGCAGGGGTGAATGTTTTGGATGGGTAGAAGATCATGAGTTGGGTCTTAGGTGGGCTTAGTATGGGCTGGGAGGAATTTAGCCATTTTTCTATAGTAGCGAAGACTTACTGGGTTCTAGCTTGGAGTAATTGTAGAGAGGGGGCTGAGCAAATAAGGGTGGTATCATCAGCATACTGTACTATATTAGTTTGTTGGGTAGCCGAGGAGAGGTTATTGGTAAAGATGGAAAATAGTAAGGGACCAAGAATGGATCCTTGCTAAACACCTTGTCCCACTGGGAGGAAAGGGGAGAGAGTTATGCCATTTAACAGCTTGTTGCCAGAGGGACAGATAATTTTTAAACCACAGTAGAGAGGAGTTATCCAGACTGAGCTCAGAGAGAGAGTTGATAGTAATTTGTAGTGGAATACCATGTCAAATGCCTTTGATAGGTCTAGGAAGACAACAGATACTAAGTTACTGAGATTTCTTTGTTGGTTGACATGGTCAGTAAAGGATATAAGGGCAGAGGTGGTACTATGGTTTGGCCGAAATCCATGTTGGGAATTTGCTAGCAGGTTATATTGAAGAAGATGATTCAGTAGTTGGGTGTGTACACATTTTTCTAAGATTTTTGAAATGGGAAATAGCATAGCTATGGGGTGATAATTATAAGTTTTCTTGAGGATCCACCTTTGTGTAGGGGGACGACGTAAGAAATTTTCCAGAGAGAGGGGACAGTAATTTCAGCTGTGGCTCTATTGATGAGTATAGAAATAGGGTAGGTGATGGCAAAGGCGACAGTCCTGAGGTAATCAGCAGGGAGTTTATCAGCAGCAAGAGTGGTGGGTTTCAATTTGTCAAGAAGTTTATGAATTAGGTCAGTTGGAACTGGTTTGAGAGACTATTGGGTGTTGGTCTTATGGTGACAGTTTTGTATTTTGGGGTATTTATAGTGGTAGTAGTGGGGAAATTCTTGAATAATTTTTAGATGGAGGAGGCGAAATAGTCATTAAACTGGGTGGCAATATCATTGTTATCACCCTCAGTGTTAGGGTTTGGGGAGGTGATTTTACCTGGTTGGAGAATGTGGTTGATTGCAGACCAGAATTTTTGTGGATTGTTGTAGTGAGCTTTTTGTAGCTGGATATAATAACGTCACATAATGCTTAAAATAACTATGTAGAGTTCACTTTGACATAGCCTGGAATAAATTTATATATATTATAAAAAAAAATCTAACTAATCCTCTGTTCTCTAAAATTACTCCCAGTCCCTCAGCCTCATCTATTTCACCATCCTCTGCCCCAAACTCCTATAAAACACCCGCAAAACTTTTCCTTACTTCCATTAACATTCTTAGTATTTAAAAAAAAGTTACAGACCTACAAGCATGGTTTCTTCAGTACTCACCAGAAATTACTGTCATTACTGACACGTGCCTTAAACCTCGTATAAAAAATTCTGAAATTCTATCCCCTGGCTACAATATAATTTGATGTGACAGACCACACAAAAAGGGTGAGGCATTGCAGTTGTATATAATAATTGTCTAAGTTTGTCACCCCTCAGTACTAACATATCAACCTTCCAAAATACAGAACTCCTTATCTCTCTTCTCAATGTTAATAAATATAAGAAGCCTTGTATAGTTGCCTTCTACATACTACCGGGTAAAAATATTGGCATATTAGAACAAATTCTTTGGATAACTACAAATATTACTATTGAAATCATTATCTTAGACAACATTAATGTTGACTGGCTATCTGTGACACCTAACACCCCAAGTACTACTCTTAACTTGTATGGGTTTAAACAGCTGATCTCTTCCCCTACTCGAATCAACAAAGTGAATCATAAAAATTCTGTCCTTGAATGGGTACTTGTCTCAGCAAGTATGTTATCTCATAGGTTTTCCTGATTCCCTTAGTGACCATCATCCTATATTTACCAAAAGAGAAATCACCTACCAGCTAAAGAAAAAAATCTATACAGAACTACCTAAAATCTTTCTAACTTTCATTCTGATATACTCAATAATTTTTTAAATTCTGTCAACTGGTCTCCGCTCAGAATCCTACCCCTTGATGAAGCGGTCAACAAATTCTACAGTATGTTCATGAATACTTTAAATACCCCTGTCCCTATCTGAAATAAAAGAGTAAAAATACTCAAACTCCCTGGCTGTCTCATTCTACAAGAATTCTACAAGAATTCCCATGCAAAAACATGACAAAGCATCGAAACAATAGCACAAAGATAAAACCTCTTAAACCTTACTTTTGTACAAAGATTTGCATAACCTCACCAAGAAACAAATTTACCAAGACAAAATGACCCACAAGATAATTTAAAAAAATCCAAGAAATTCTGGTGCTCAGTTAAGAAGATTTTTTTACATAGCTCTCCTTCCTCGCAAAACCCCTGTCCAGACTTATACCTCCCAAAAACAGCTAGCAAATGTAACACTTTCTTCATCAACATCATAGCCTCTCTTACCTCCAGCTATTCCCAGCCATATAATCTGCGTTAAAACTTTACTAGTCCTGACAGCCATGCCTTCAGTCTCCAACTTGTCTGCACATCATATGTTAAAGTTATTAAAGAAACTAAAACCCTGTTCTTCTTCTGCTGATGATCTCCCTGCTGAGTACCTTAAGCACGCTGCAGATAGCATACCCAGTCTCAATTCTCATTAACATATCTGTTCAAGACTCCCATGTTCCTGCCCTGTGGGAAAAAATTCTTCATTATTCCCCTCCGTAAAGGAAGTAACTCCTCTGAAATCTCTAACTTTTGGCTAATTGCCATCTTATCCCCCCCTTTCTAAGATCCAAAACTGTATTAATAAGCATTCCTTCAGCATGGTTTCTAACTAGACCATAGCACCACTACAATTCTCCTAAACTTTTCAGACACCATTAATAAGGGTAGAGGCCAAGGACATTTTATCCCTTCTGTTTTTCTAGATCTTTCAAAAGCCTTTGACACAGTATCACATGAGAAACTTCTGACTTAAATGTCCTCCCTGGGCCTTTACAAGTCAGCTTTGCTATGGTTCTCTAACTACCTCTCTGAAAGATATCAGTTTGTCACATGGCTGTCTTCTTTCTCTCCTTTTCTCCTAGTTAAACTGGTGTTCCTCAAGGCTCTGTTCTCAGTCCACCGCTCTTTAACATTTTTATCAATAACCTATGTACCTCCTCACAACAAGCTTGTCTTATTCAGTATGCAGATGACTCAGCTCTCATCTGCTCATCTGACAACCCACTACAGCTATGGTGACTCCTGTATGAAGTTGTCTGTCAACCTGTCCATCACCATTGCAAATAAGAAATGGCTCAGAGCTGATCGTTGATGTAATCCCACCTGCACCTTGAATGCATCTGTTACTCCTACCGCAGACCTCACCATTGTCACATTGCTCTCGTACATATCCTGTACCACTCTTATGTACTTCTCTGTCACTCCTGACTTCCTCAGACAATACCACAACTCCTGTCTAGGCACCCTGTCATATGCTTTCTCTAAGTCCACAAAGACACAATGCAGCTCCTTCAGGCTTTCTCTATACTTCTCCATCAACACCCTCAGAGCAAACATTGCATCTGTAGTGCTCTTTCCCAACAGGAAACCATACTACTGTTCACTAATCATCACCTCCCTTCCTAACCTCGCTTCCATAACTCTTCCCATAACTTCATGCTGTTGTTAATCAATTTTATCCCTCTGTAGTTACTACAGCTCTGCACATCACCCTTATTCTTATAGATCAGTACCAATACACTTCTTCTCCACTCCTCAGGCATCCTCTCACTTTCCAATATTTTGTTAAACAGACTGGTTAAAAACCCCACTGCCATCTCTCATAAATATCCCCATGCTTCCACAGGTATGTCATCTGGGCTAACAGCCTTTCCATTCTTCATCCTTTTCATAGGTGTCCTTACTTCCTCCATTTTAATCTGTTGCACTTCCTGATTCACTATCCCCACATCATCCAACCTTCTCTCTCTCTCTCATTCTCTTCATTCATCAGCTCCCTCAAAGTACTCTTTCCATCTGCTCAACACACTCGTCTCTTGTGAGTATGTTTCCCTTCTTATCCTTTATCACCTTTACCTGCTGCACATCTTTCCCAGCTCAATCTCTCTGTCTAGCCAATCAGTACAGGTCCTTTTTTCCCTCCTTAGTGTTCAACCTTTCATACAACTCACCATACGCTTTATCGTTAGCCTTCACCACCTCTCTCTTCACCATACATCTCATCTCCTTGTACTCCTGTCTACTTTCTTCATCTCTCTGACAGTCCCACTTCTTCTTCGCCAGCCTCTTCCTCTGTATACTCTTCTGTACTTCCTCATTCCACCACCAGGTCTCCTTATCCTCCTTCCTCTGTCCAGATGTCACACCAAGCACCTTTCTGGCTGTCTCCCTTACCACCTCTGCTGTGGCTGCCCAGCTATCTGGTAACTCTTCACTGCCTCAAAGTGCCTGTCTTAACTTTTCCCAGAACTCCACCTTACAGTTATCCTTTTTCAACTTCCACCAGTTGGTCCTTGGCACTGCCCTCACTCTCCTCCTCTTTTTCTTCATCGCCAGTGCCATCCTACAAGCCACCATCCTGTGTTGCCTAACTACGCTTTCCCCTGTCACCACTTTGCAGTCTCCAATCTCCTTCAGACTGGCCCTCCTAAATAGGATATAATCTACATGCATGCATCTTCCTCCACTCTTGAACGTCACCCTATGCTCCTCCCTCTTCTTAAAATATTTATTCACCACAGCCATGTCCATCCTTTTCACAAAATCCACTACCGTCTGACCTGCATTCCTCTCTGTAACACACCATACCTACCCATCACCTCCTCATCTCAGTTACTGTGTAGAGCAAAACATTCCTCAATCCTTCTAGTAAAATCACCCTAGCTAACACTTTTTTTACCCTTTCTTCTTTTTGGCTCACTTATTTTGATTCACATCCAGATCTCCCTTAAATCATAACTGGAGCAATGCTATAAATGGTAGCCACATTTACAGTTAACCTGCCACATAGAGATCATCATTGTTCTGCATTACATGCTGAAAAACTGGTTAGAACTCCCACATTAACTAGCCCATACACAACTTCTTCTAACCCATACAATACTATGTAACCCCTCTGCCTGTGCTTCTGTCTCCTCAGTACTTCATCACTATCTTGCAGGTTGCCATCTGCTCTCTGATTGAAATCTGTAACCCAAAAAAGTATTGGGCAAAGTTTATATTTACACTGCATATACAAACTGTGGAACTCTGTCCCAGATTTAATCAAAATATATCTAGTCTCCATGTATTTAAGTCTTCTATCAGAGAATTTCTTACTAACTCAGGGCTATGGTCATGCACCTCACCTGTATGATCTATATTAATAGATACTTTGCATTCTTACTAACCTAACTTCTCATCAAACTGTTGGCCTATACCTTTCAACACCTGCTCTCTCCCCACTCTTAGGGTGGACTTGTATGTGTTTATTTTTACTTCCTAGCATAGTCCGGTGATGGCAGAATGTCCAGATTTTTGCCTCATATTTTTGGTCTGTTTTTCATAAAATTGTGGTTTCTGGCAAATTATTGGCAAATCGTTAAATATTGAAGTTAGAAAATAATGGCAGATGTTTGCATTTCAGACTTCATACCCTTTAGAAAAAATCCATGCTAATGCACAAGCTGTTATTCTATCGACTTTCTAATTTTGTAAGAGCAATATTTAAAAATTGTCCCAATTTTTGGGTCTTTGTCCCACTTTTATTTATGGGTTTGTCCAGATTTCTTGCTCTAAGATATTGAGAGGTATGATAAGAGGTTTAAAGAGCTGTTTCAAGCTGTCTCCTGTAGTCCAGTGGTGCAAGGTTCGATTCCCTCAGCCTCCATTGCCTAACTGTGTGACTCTGATCAAGTCACTTAACCAGACACTGCTCCTTATACTTGTAATACTTATGCATATACTGAGCATAGTATTTAATTGTAATTTGTTTTATTTATTTTTATTTTTACATCATTGTTGTCTCATCATGCTTTATTGTATCCCATGTGTTCCACTATCAAACTGTATATATATGCTATTTGAATTGACTTTGTACAAGTGTTTTATTTCTCACCAGGCCTCTGCTGAAAATGAGTATTTATTACCTATTTAGACTCTCCCAGTAAACAAATGTCAATAAATAAATAAAATAAATATCACACACACTTTCCCCTATTGTGTAGGATATAAATAGTCATAACATATCACCTCTTACAACTAAATCAGTAAACTCAGCATATTTTTTTATGAAACAAATATTCTTTTTAGTCATGTTTGCACTGCAGAACTTGACCGGTGTGTGAAAAAATATTACTTGTGGTTTATTCTCATAGTTTTTGATTATATTATGACATAAATTAAAAAATAATAAGCCTAATCCATTTTAGGTGTATACAGAGTCAATCAGCCTAATCCATAGCCAAAAAGTCAAGAGAATAATTATACATAATCCATCACAACTAAGCTAACTGTGTCATTACTGCATTTTTAAACACTTGTACTTACTGCATGTGTGCCTGTTGAATGGGAGGTTTTCCTTGAAAACAAAAAAATGACATGCATGATAGTGATGCAGTCAGTGGCAGAACAACCTGGAAATCATTAATGGAACCACTGGTACAGAAGGCACATTATTACTATAACCTTTTTGCCAATGCAGCTGCTAGCCATTGAGCCTCCGCTACTTGGACTTGAGGTCATTCGCTCTGTAGTGGTGGAGCTCCACCTAGATCCACTATGGTGAGAGCCACTGGGGGAGGGTGCTGTGATTTTGACAGCCAAGAGGCTTGCTTGTGTCTTTGATGGCATTCTTGGCAATGGAGACATTTTTAGGACACTTTAATTATTAACCAAGCCCTCCGTGAATAGGGAGACATGTGATCCACATCACCGCTGGGGCAACACTACCTTCCCCTAGCAAGTGAATGCTGTTGTATTCTTACTCAGTGAAGGCTAATACCTGTTGGTGGCTTGGTGCACCACACTTGCACCCCCGCCATGCCAACTGCCTAACTCAGAAGGGCTGCTACAGTGGTGAATGACTCTGACTGTCTTCCTCCCTGAGAATGGACATGGCATCCTCCATGCTAGTTTCATCAACTGCCCATGCCACTATTTGAAGTGGGGTCACCTGGGCAGTAGTCATGCTTTTAAGGCTGTACATCACCAGAGGTGGCTTTGCAGGTAGTGTTCTGCAATGCATTATTACAAGGCAGGTTATTGTAATATGCTGTAATGGCTAACAGCTGTGCTTTAAGGAAATCAAGAGGCACAGTGCAGTAGACAGTGGCAAGTCAGAGATGCAGAGAATGTGATCTTAAACATACCTATTCCTCTTAGCAAATTAAGTGTGATTGGTCCATTGAGTAGAGATGTTTCATGTAGTACTGCCCTTGTAAGCATTTTTCTCGATCATATGCTTGCTTGCTCTGGCTGCTAATTTACTCCATTGAAAAAAATTCTTCACACAGCATGGGATGTGAGAATATCACATACCTCATGGGTGATTTCATAAAGACTGGCCCCTGAGAGTAAGGTAACCTTAACTTCACTTTCCCTATAAAGGGCAGCAAAACATTTTATTTATTGAGCTGCTGAATGATTAGACATAACTGTTTCCATCTCTAAAACAAGTAGAACAGTCATTGTCCCCATATGGTGCATGGACCATTGATTATGTTATCCAGGCATTTAGTCAGTGGTCAAGTGTAAGGTGCTACAATCTGGTCTCTTAGATACAGACTGGTCTGAGATACAGATCTGATACAAGTTTTAAGATTCAGGTGGCAGCAGGGTTAAAGTCCCCCTTACTGTGAGATGCTTCAAACTCAGAACTGATTACATTATAGGTGGAAGTTGTAGCACAGACTACATGGGAGGTGAGGGGATGACTTTTTTTTTTTTCATAATTATCAGTTGATTCTTTGTCTTTTACTCTTCAGCCAGAGGTGTAAAAAAATCTGAAATCCATTTAACCATGGTTTGTTTCTTTTTCCTTTGGTTGCTACAAACCTGTACTTTTCTGCTGGTAAGAGAGAATGTTTATAAATATTAGGTGTCAGATATTATCTGCTGTCTTTGGGGGGGGGGGGGGTTAGAGGTAATGAGCCTCTTTATGTGAACTGAGCTAGGCTGGGGGAGCATTACAGAACTGGGGAGCCTGCATTAAAAAAAATTGTTTCATTCCTGTCACAAATAAGAACTATGAGAATATTCACCCATCTGGCTTACTTTTCCATATTCATGATGTTTTCTTGTAGATGTTTATTTTGAGAAAAAGGTTCTGCGGCAGTATCTGCAAGCTAAAGACCTTAACCATTATGCCAACCCCCCCGGTGTTCGTCTAGATTTGAATGCCCTGTAGTTTTCACTTATGCTTGACAAATATCACTTTCATTTCCTCATGCTATTATGTCAGTCATGGATAAGTTTCATGAGCACCTGCAATATTTCAGTTATTTTACTACTTTTTTTTACAAATAGACATCTTAAATGAAGCTGACTGAGCATTCTGATTTGAAAGAATCATAATGTCAGATAAATTAACGTTTTTTTTCAGGAGTTTAGTTAAAGGTGCCATAGTCTGTAGTGGGCTGGTTAAAATCAGCAACTCATAATCAGAGTTTATGGTCTTCTGTTAGAAAGGATTGGACTGCTTTGTGCTGATGAGAGTGGAATAGATAACTCAGAAGGAGGAGTTTAAGTATCTTGGGATTTTGTAAGTGAATAAAGGTAGAGGAAAGTGGTAGACTGACAAGCAAATTTTGGCAGTAGCATACGTACTGCAGATATTGTACTGGACTTTGGTGATGAAACAAGAACTGAGTCATGGGATAAATCTCTAAATTTACTGGGTCAGTCTGTGTTTCATAATCAACTATGATTGTGTGCTTTCTGTAGTGATTGAAAGACTGGGTCTATGAATCAAGTAGTGGAAATGAAGCTCCATTGTAGGATAGTTGGCTTTATTCCTTGTGACAGATCAGGGAACTTGAAAATCCAGGAGCATGTCAGAAATTAACCACTACTACTTGTTATTGAGAGGAAACACTTAAGGTGACATGGGCACCTTATGAAGATGCTCACTTGGCATATCTCACAGAAGGGATACCAGAAATGCCTCATTTGGAAGAGACCCCAGGATGTGGTGGAGAGATTATATCATTCAGCATTCATAACAGTATCTTAGGAATACCACAGGGTAACGTGGAGACTAGTTTAGCTAGAGAAGTATGGCTTTCCCCTGTATGGCTTGTTACCACTGTGATCTACACCTGGGCAAGTAGCTTAGAAAATGAATGAGTGAATGTGATGGTGTTCTTTTCTTTAAATCATGTTTGGCTAGTGGATAATTTAGTATATATGGTTATTTTTTTAGGCAACAAAACATTTTCAGGCTCTTTTGGCTCTGTAGCATAGAAGGATGGAGCCTTGACTCTTTCCCATCTGACTAGGGTTCAGCTACCAGCCCAGGAAAAAAAATGGAGTTTAGAAAGAGAGGTAGCAGTGACCATCCATGTTGGTTTACCCACCTCTGCAGTAAGGGAGAGAGAATGTGTTTCCCCAGGGTGTGTTCCATGAATGAATCTGTGTTGGAGATGGGAATCTGTCAAGAATGTCATATCCTTAAAGGGTCTGAGCTACTTGAGGTGATAGTTGGACAGTTGCTTGCATGAGAAAGTGGTATCCAAAAGATGCTATTTATACAACCCCTGGAGGTGTTTGCTGAAGTGAACAAGAGGAGGCTAAATGCGTCAGATAAAGAAAAAAAAATCAGCCTATGGTAACAACCTATCTCCACTCTTGACTCTCTCCCTGACATTATTAGTGGCCTCAGATGGTCATATTTGGGCAAGTCAGTAGAGTGGCTGGGAGCAGCTTTTGGGGGTCACTTTGGGAAGACCAGCAAATAAAGTTACAAGGTTTTGCAGTGGAGTAACTTCACTGAAAATCATAGCTTTTGAAGCATTAAAATGAATACATAGTTTAGCCATTTCATCCTTTTCTATGATTATAGAAGGGACAGTGACTCATAATTGTCTGCTTGGGCTTTCAGAAAGACTTCAGTTTCTGTTTCACTTTCAAGATTTACCTTGGCTTTGATTCTTAGTTGTTTTCTAAGTCTTCTCTATTTCCCCCTCTGTTTTTCTCCTTCTGCCAGCATACAGTATCTGTAGACCCAGTGTTTCTTCTAAAATTGATCTGTGATTGTCAGTTCTTCTCCTAGAGATTCATGCCTTTATCTGAACAGACCCTTTTGTTGTATTCCTTATGACTAGTTACAAATTTCACTTTGAAATAATCTTCAACTTCATCTAAAATGTATTAATTGTTTGTATCCAAGCACTGTGCAAAATAGGGTACACGTCATATATATGTAACAGTAGAAGTAATGGATGGAATCAGGTAAAACAATAAAAATAAAGTAATTTAGAATTATAAAGTGGGATTTAATCAGTTCACCTTTAATTCTTCCCAAACCTCAGAATAAAAACAAAGTATTTTGTATTCAGACAGGCTAAAATATCACCTGTCATGGTCTATTGAGACCATCATACTAACTTCTTGTTTGCTTTGCTTGGATTTGGAATCACTCGCTACCTTCTAATCAAACACTATCCAAATGGCTTATGCCTTACATAGTCTTATATCATTGGTGGAGATAAGCATCCCTAGAGTGCTGTGACAGACTTATGGAAACAAGGTCATTGGTGCTTCTTTGGGACACTGTATAGATGCCCTTCAGGTGTTATACTTCCATGTGTATCTTCATGAAATACTGTTGCTTAGATATGGCATCTAGAGGATGGTAATGTTACCTCACAGAATAGCCTTTTCTGATGCATGTCTACAGAAATTTCACCATGCTTTGAGATTTTTCTCTTTACTGCTTAACAGCTGCCATACAAATAACTGCCTACTGAAGGATTTTCCTCAGATTCTAAGTTGACATTTTAAATGCACAAACTCTAAATTACAAATATGCTTCATCAATGAGGATTTCCCTCTCTCTGTCTCCCTGTTTCTAGTTTGCTTTCTTGCTAGATGGTCTAAGGACTTCTCTTACTTCCAGTTTAACTTCAACTATTACTAGAAAGAACTGGAGAACATACAGTTGACTTCATCTTTATGGCTTCATCTGATGAAGGTTCCTATATTGGTTCTATGGCTTTAGCTTCCCAGAAGACTGCAACAAAATCTTGCTTGCTCACTTGTAGTACAGGAGAGTGCTACAAATCCTACAAACTGCCTGTTATGCTAAACCCTTTTATGTCTGTACTTTTTACTGTATTTATTAACACAAGTGCTGCCCCTCCTGACAGGCCATTTTAAGTGATGTCTCCAGTATAATCAAGATTTGCCTCTCCAGAGCCAAATAAAATGTTTTGAGTTGTACCAAGGATATGGATGTTTGCTTATGATCAGATTTTCAGTAGTTATGATTATATCTTGTTCAGCAATGAAAATAATATCACTTTTGTATAAAAGAGTGCAACAATAGTACAGGTTATTCCCTCAAAGTTTTCATTTTACAAATGCACATCATTATTGACTTTATAGATCACTTGGCCTATAATTTCACATTTAATACAAACTGAATTCAAGGCATTCATGTGTTATGTGCTTAGGTATATGCTATGTTTACTCATTCTGTTTGTTTATTTTTTATTCAGGTGTATTATTGTCGGTCTCTGGCAATTGCATATATTGAGCATACTGTTTTGCAACGGTATCATGACTTTACTCATGATTCCAACATCCCTCCATCCCTGCAACCAGTGCTTCAGAGGCTGAGTGCCCTCTATGGTTTGTGGTCACTAAGCAATCATATGGCTACTCTTTACCAAGGTAAGTTAAGACAATTTAACTTGCAAACAGGTTTCTGAAGACTTGTTCACATGTTTGTTGTAGTTCAAAAATAATGGAACTGTGCATATACACAATATTGTTTTATGATTTTCAAAATCTAGTGTGAAGGCAAAGAATATTTAAGCTCACTAAGTGTGAAGGACTGCAGACTGCAGCTTTTCTCAGATGTAGAGGTTGCAGTACAGCATAGATATGTAGTAATGCTTTGAGGACCCATGCTTCAGAAATTGCTTTGGGTTAGTTTAGTCAGCCTATTTTATCTCCATAATGTATGTTCCGTTTCATCCCAACAAACGGATAGTTTGTGCATACCAAACATTAAAATGTGTGGAGCAAAAATTAAATACATTCCTCTGTCTACCTGTTTTGTATAAATCACCTGCCTGGGTGGGGGGTCGGTCATTGTGGAACCAAGCTGAGCAATGGAGGCCAAAGTCCCCCTGTCCATAACTCATTTTGCAAGACCCCAAGCATTCTCAAGCAAGCTTACAGAGATAACCCCTCCAAAGTTTGCTGGGCCTGTTCTACGGCCTTCTGCCTGTGAGATTAACTTGAAGAACTCCTGCAGTGTACACACAGTTAGGATCCCCACTAGGCGCCCAGACCTGAATTCAGCCATGCCAGTGCTATAAAGGGAAAAAGCAGTGACTAGGGCCAAGGCAACCCTAGTCTGATTAGTGGCTCTGTTGCTTAATAGAGATGGAGGGGAATATGTTTGTGTCTATCCTGGCAGGGCAGGACCATACCAGGCATCTCTCTAGTGAACCTCTGGCCAGGTAAATGACTTTTGACTGAGAATCAGGAGGGGCGGAAGGACAACAGAAGATGCTATTGCCCTATAGGGTCTGGGATGTGGACAAGAGAAGAGAAAGAGAAAATGCTACAACCCTGTAGGGTCAGGTGTGTGGACTTGCATTCTTTGCCATTCGACATGGCCTGCCCAGCCTAACATAGTTATTACAGCACACTGGATGTGGAGGGGCTTACTCAAAATCCCTCACCAAGCTGCAGTATGATTTTTGCCTGCCTGGCCCATCCTACAGATTAGTGTCTGCACACAAATAAGTCTCTGTACAGGATTCTCCCAGAATGGAGACTCTCCTGGTGTGGAGACATTGGTGAGCATGTCTGAGATGTGGTGTGCTGGTAGAAGAAACCTGAAGTCAGTAGTGAGTGGGATGAAAAAAAATAAAAATAAAAAGCTCATATGACTTCATTCAGTCCAGTGGAGTAGTGGCTGTACTCTAAGATCTTGCCAGACTGCTAAGCTCTTCAGTGTGCCTTGAATAGTGAGCCCAGCATCCTGCAAATGAGACTTATTTGCATCATTTATATTCATGGATCTTACCCTTTTTGTAAGTAACCAAAGCTCATGACCATAGGTGAGAATGAGACATCCTATGAATTTGCTGTAGCATCACCACCACATTTTTTTTCTAATGTGCTGCTTTTGCAGTGCACAACAGTTGGTCATTCTCCTGCTCCTCTCTATCAACACTGATGAATGAGACCTGAAGATACTTAAACTCCTACTGTTTGGGTTGCTACTGACCCCTCATTTGCAAAGAGCAATCTACCCTTTTCTGGAGTAAAACCACGACTTTTGATTTGTAGGTGGTAATTTTCATCCCGGCTACTTCACAGTTAACAATGATCTGCTCCAGTATACAGCAAACATCAAAATTACATAAGGCCAACAGGAAAATGTCATCTGCATACAGCAAAGATGCAACCTTCACATCCACAAACTATATTCTTTTCATACTTCAGCTGCATTTTAATACTCTGTCTGCGAAAGTTATGAATGGTAGGGAAGACAAAACACACACAGCTTGAGTGCATTCACTGTAATTCAGAGAATCCAGTTGCAATTCTTGTTCTGTAAATAGAGGGACCGCTATGCAATGAGCAGTGTCTCTCTGGGACCCCATGATGCTGTAGCACCTCCCACAAGACCATCCAGCGTACATAGTTATATATCTTATGAGAGTCCACAAAATTTATTAACTTCATAATCCATTCCGGTATCTTTCCAGGAAAAAAAGAGTTGACCCAATGTTCTGTGGAGAGGACAGACTCTGGATTGCTCCTTCTGAATCAGAGACTCATCTCAGGGATGAAGGTCCCTTACAGAAGCTTGGAATATGCTTCCCAGAGAGGATGAGAAGCATGATCCTTCTGTTACTGGGGCAAACCCTTCTATTCCCTTTTTGAAAATGGGAGTTACCACCCCATCTTGCCAGTCCAGAGTTACTGTCCCTGTCTCCCATGCAACATGTAAAACGTGAATTAAGTACACCACCTTAATAATATCCTGTGCCTTCAGTATTTTTCAGTTAGGTCTTGTCCAGTGTGACAAGATTGTCATGTTCTTACTGATTAACTGCTGCACTGATTTCATGAATGGGAATAGATTTAGTCCCACCAGCTATTTTTCCATATCCATTGAAATCAATAGCTTCTCCAGCTACTAGGTCCACTTCCTGCTACTGATTCCATTTAATATCAGTGTTTCTCCACACACAGGTTCATACGTGTTTACTAGGCTAACAACCACAATGGCCTTTTTAAGCTTAGCCATGCAGCCCATCTGATACCCTTGATAAGTATAAGCAGAGGCTTGTTTGATGAAACATTTAAAGCTAGCGCCTGGGAGATAAATCATTTACAGGTTGTCTGTTTCCATTAGAGACATGGGTGCCAAACCAGGGATATGAACTTCCTGTTCCCCATCCAGTTGTCCAGGTTGCACTTGAATTGCATTAGGGAGGAACTCTGTTTCACATGGATGAGGAGCCTGTTCCAGAGATTGGGTAATCTGTGGGATACATACCTGTCTCTCCAGCAGGCCCTATTTATATCACAGGCAAGGTTTAAGTCTTTAGAATGGGTAATTCTGGTGCTGTGTGTTTTGCAGATATGCAGGAGGTCTGTCAGAGTGGGGTCTGACAATGCCCTGTTGTCAGGCATAGATCTCCCCTCCAAAAGCCTGTAGGAGACAGAATCAGTGGTGGTTGGTGACTTCAAATCAAAGGGGGGCTGCAGGAGACAGGTGAATGGGTGGGGGTCAATGGGAAGGGGTATGGCCAACTAGAAAGGGGAGGGGCTATGCTCAAAACCACAAAAACTGTAACTTTAATTAAATACACCGCCCTGGGTGCTAAACCAGCATTATGAGAGTCCAATCAAGACAAAATGATGTGTAGAAGAAAAAAATATTTCAATGTATTGGCTGCATGACAGCTTACTTAATATGTAGATGGAAACAAAAAGGTTGTGAGGCATGAAAAAATAAATTACTTTTTAAATACATTACTGAAATGCCAGTCAAAATCAAATATAAGAAAAACAAGCAGCACTCAACTCAAACCACTTCTCCTTGCACTGCAATTCTAATTATAATTTATATTCAGCTTTATTAAAGTACCAAGTAACATGCTGAAAGTAACAATCTCGGTGATACCTCCACTTGTAAAAATGCTTCTTATCCAAAAAAGACCTGCTGCCTGACAACTGTCTACTTGTTTCATGGGGAAAACATGATCAAAGTAAAAAAATGAAAAGCAAACAAGAAACAAGCTCAAGATACATTGCTGGCAGGATTACTGTACAGATAATGGACCACACATGATAGATTAGCATTCTGTTTGGTTTACAGGTAAAGCCTGCAAAGATGACTGCACGTCTCCAACAAATGTAATGAGCTTCTTAAAATAATGTAATCCTGTCCTTTATTACAAATACTGTCATATGCATTTCAATACACAAGGCTTATACATTATCTAGTTATTCCCTCAAACGTTCTCTATTTAAGTCTCTCAGCCTTCTGGGTTCTTAGATTCTTCTGGATTGAGGTGAATCTGGTTTGTGTTTGGAAACATATTCATCAAAGGTGGTTTGACATGGCCAAATATATGTCAGGCACACAGGTCACCCTGGAGCAAAAGCTATGATGAGCAATGAGACTGGGCTGGAGTTCTTTCAGTGGGCCTTTTTTTTACTTAGGGCTTTTTGCTTCTTATTTGTTACTTGGTGGTTTTACATCAGGGCTCTTAACGGGCATTGTTGTACCGGCTAGGTGACATAGTGCAGGGGCATGGGGGTGCATATGATCTCCCCTTGATCTAGATGATGATCCCTTCATGATCAGGTGTTGGAAATAGAAGTCTTCCCTTAAAATTGGGCGAAATGAAGGTTTGTCAAACGAAGGCTACTCATGTCAACAAAAAAGCAGTACTGGGATGACTTTCCCCAGATCCCTGATGACTTTTTTTATGCTTTTTGGATTGTTGCCTAGGTAACCTAGCTTTTTTACCAGGGGTAACCTGTTTTTTTTTTGGCATTTTACTATGCATTTGCATTTGGCTCTGCCATGGCTCTGGCTTCTGTGAGGCCCCTTTTAGTGAGGTCTCTTCAGGAGGATGTCTGTGTCAGATTTCGCGTTGCATAATTTTCCTTTGTTCATCATCTGCAAACTTTGTCAGCCATAACCTCCTCTTGTGTTTTGTTTGCAAAACAAGAGTGGGATGCAAGACTGGGAGACTGGACTGTGAATGTGGGACACCACTTGTGCTTTTGAGTTGATCATGGCTCCAGCAACTCTGACCCTGCTGGGTTTTGTCGCCAGCCAGTTTGCAACCCCATCTTGTATGTATGGGTGGCTTTTCTGATCTGATGTGTTTTTCGAGATACCTGAGTGTGGTGATTGTGCAGGTTGCAGGTCGAGGTAGAGGTAGGCTGGACTGCCTTTCCCCATCAAATGGCTGGTGTGACTGTCTAAAAAAAGTCAGCCAAAGTTTAAGAGGCAGGATCTGCCTTTGACAAAAAAAACTGGGTTGGATCCAAAAGTCTGCAAGTCCCTATGTCTTTATTTATATGAGTTCCATTATGATCCTCTCCATGGCTTTGCAGATAAGGCTTGTCAAGCTAATGGGGCGGTAATTTCCAGGGTCTGTGTAAGTATTCTCTGTGTGGCAACAACAGAAAGGCTTTCAATGTTGACAGTTCTTTAACAGTATGCTTATTAAAGTTTACTTGTATCTTACAATCTCAGACAAGCTTACCTGATGGTCATTAAAGCATTGCTACTTAAACACAGAGCAATAGGCATTTTCTGAGTAATAATAAGCATAAATCAACAGTATAAACATATGACAGAAACCAGAACATTCTGCAAAATCAAGGACCGTATAAAAGTAGCACATGTGTCTACCTTGGATGGGGGATACTCTGCACATTTACACTGCATAACTGCTTGTTGCCTTGCTTGGACACATCCAGAGTCACTACATGGGGGAGTGGGGTGCAGCAAGTATGTCACAATTTGAAATGTCTTTGGATAATTGCTTATTAAAGTATGCTTATTAAAGCTTACTTGTATCTTACAATCTCAGACAAGCTTACCTGATGGTCATTAAAGCATTGCTACTTAAACACAGAGCAACAGGCACTTTCTGAGTAATAATAAGCATAAATCAACAGTATAAACATATGACAGAAACCAGAACATTCTGCAAAATCAAGGACCGTATAAAAGTAGCACTTGTGTCTACCTTGGATGGGGGATACTCTGCACATTTACACTGCATAACTGCTCCTTGCCTTGCTTGGACACATCCAGAGTCACTACATGGGGGAGTGGGGTGCAGCAAGTATGTCACAATTTGAAATGTCTCTGGGTAACAGTGATGGCCCTGACACATTTGTCATACCTCTCAACCTCAGAACAAGAAATATGGACAGAGCCATACATAGAAGTGGGACAAAGGCCCAAAAATAAGGACAAATTTTAAATATTGCTTTTATAAACTTAGGTCTTGCATTAGTATGAATTTTCTGAAAGGTACGAAATCTGAAACTCAAATGTCTGGCATTATTTTCTAACTTCAGTCTTTAATGATTTGTCACTAATTTGCCAAAAAAACCACAATTTTATGAAAAATGGACCAAAAATGTGATGCAAAAATATAAAATAGCCACACAATACAGCTGGGAACCTGTCAGAGAAGGGACACTTTTTTAATATTATTACTGTTAACTTGAGCAGCTGACAAAATAAAAGAATATACATGCATTTCTGAAATAAAAGTAATCTATAACTCTTATTACAGTTATTGCTTAATTGTAAGCCCTCCACGGTTTCTTCCAAAATTGCCATTTTGCGACGGGATTATTAGGGGAAGAGCAACATTTTGAGCCAAAATCAGGGACATTTGAGAGGTTTGGATATGCCTAATTCTATAAAGCAATTTATTTGCACATACCTCTCAACCTGTTAATGCAGGAAATCTGGACAAGGCCAAATATACCAGGGGAACATATAAACAGTACTTTAAATTGTTGTATAAACTGAGACAGTTGATAGAATAACAGGTCTTGCTTTAGTATGCATGTTTCTGAAGGTTATGAAGTCTGAAACTCAGTGTCTGTCATTACTTAGTGACTTAATTCCTAAATTATTTGCCAGAAAACCACACATTTTATGAGGAACAAACCAAAAATAAGAAGCAAAAATGTATTAATTCTGTGAAAATCTGGACAGTTGAGAGGTTCAGCCGGGGCTGTCTTTAAGTTTGCCGCCCTTTCCCCCTCACAAAGTCATGGTCAAATGGAGACTCCCCCCTGCAGCCATTCCAATGAACCATTACTTGGCTATTTCACCCCATTTTCCATAAACACCAATGTGCATACTGCTTTATTTCTACGATGATTTGGACTTCATTTGAAAGTTTTATTTTGCATTTTACAGCACAAACACTAAGACATCTGCTAAATAAAGCAATGGAATCTCACAATGGAAAACAGACTTAGCATTAAAACTTCTCTGCCCTTGAAACTCACTTTCATTGAAACAGCATTGAAACCCACATTCAAAGAAAATACATTTTGCCATTGGCAGATAAAGATTGACTTTGGGCTGTTTTCAAATAATAGGCCCCTTGCACATGAAACGTACATGTGGTCTTTGATACACTTTCCTAATTGTATTAAATTATATTCCTTGTACAATATAGTACAGTTGTTACAGGGTGTTTTAAATTTGTTTTGAACATTTTTCCAGTAAACAAGGAAACAAAATGCATGCACCAATAATGACAAAATTGTTCAATTCAGAACATTTTTCCAGTAAACAATGAAATAAAATGCATGCACCAATAGCGACAAAACTGCCCAGTTCAGATCATTTCTATCATAAAAGTCTACTCAAACTTCTGCAGTCCACCAGTATCAGTAAATATGCACAATCTCTGAAGAAGTAAAAGTCATCTAAATAATTCCACATTAAAGAAATCTGTAACTAATGAAGAGGGTGCTGCTAGCAAAGAACTTTATATTTCATTGTTTCATCTACAATTAAAGTGCCTGTTGCCCTTGAGGAATAAATTGCCTAAGTTGCATTAAACAAGTGATACACTAGTAATATTTTAATAGGGAATGGATGGCAAACTTATAACAGGTTCATAGTTACTAGGTATCTTCACCAAAAAGGACTGCAGCATCCACCCCTTTACAATGCAGTACAGTATGAGCAATGCATCTACCTACTGTGGGAGTAGAACCCACAGCCTTCTGCATCAAAAGCAAGTACACTATTGTGCTACTAACAACGCAAGCAGACTTGACATAAGCAGCACTAAACTTTTGTTCCCCTGCAGCTCTCAGCTTCTTGTAAAATCTACTTGACAGTCAACTGCATCTCTGAACTTTGCAGCACAAGAAATCTGGAAAAATCCAAAATTTGGGGGGGGGGGGCAAAAGACCAAAACATAGGGACACATTTTAAACATTGCTTGTTTAATGTTGGAAAATTGTTAGAATAAAATGCTGTTACCACCATACATTTCACTGCCAAGTATTGAACCCAGGATCCTGTGCAAAACAGTCAGAGTAACATACCACTATGCCAAATCATCTGTTTTATGAAAGAAAGGAAGACTGAAACTTAAATGGCTACCATTTAGTGAATTCAGTTCTCACCATAGCTGTCAACATCTTAGCACAAAACACCTGAACAAAGCCAATAATGGGGGAATACAGCCCCCAAACATATTCAGTGAGTTCAGTTATCACCATAGCTCTCAACCTTGGCACAAAAAACCAGGATGAAGCCAATAATGTGGGAATACAGTCCAAAAAATAGGGACAAATATCCATTGAGGACACCAGAGCAAACCCACACAAACACAGGGAGGACATGCAGACTCCACACAGATGGCACCCCAGCCAAGAATCAAACCAGACAACCTGTAGCAGCTGTCAGGTAACAATGCTACCAATGCACTACTGGCTGCGTTAAGGAACAAAAATACAGAAACCACAGATTTTATGAGGAACAGAATAGAACAAATATGAGGCAACAATCTGCAAATGTTTTACAAATGGTGGTGGATAGGGAATTCAGGCTCTTGTCACTTGGGACCAAGGTACAGGGTTCAAGCCTTATTCTCTACCCACCACCATGTAGCAACTGGGGCATTTCATACACACACATGCACACACACACACACCCTGATGATTCCTGCCCTCCATAATAGCCCACGCAGGCTTTCGGGGTCTTGACGTGAGTAGGCTGGAGCCTGCGGGCGATGCAGTCTGGTGTTCTTCCGTTCTGTGCAGTCATCACCACAAAGACCTCTGGGCTGGCAGGGCGGAGTTCCCTGCCTTCCCTTTCTGG
The DNA here is from genome assembly GCF_019279795.1 of Protopterus annectens. NCBI lineage: Eukaryota > Metazoa > Chordata > Ceratodontiformes > Protopteridae > Protopterus > Protopterus annectens. The sequence continues at coordinate 1,341,816,901 of NC_056729.1, forward strand.
ACTGACTAACAGAGCAGTGTAGGAATGAAGCATGCATGCATGCATGGAGTTCTGGACTGCCTAACACAGCAGTCAGGAACTAAGCATGCATGCGTGAAGTACTTGTAAACATTTTTTTAAGTTTATTTTTTATTTTCTACAATGGGGGAATTTATTTTATTCCTTTTACAGGTGGGGGGTTGCAGTCCTATAGCATGAGCAGCCCCTGGACAGAATACAAGAATAGGGCCTTGAGGTGGATGTCTTTGTAGGGCATTTTACTTAAGCCCCTTATTCTTTTAGTGAGGAACCTCTGTGCACATTTCAGTTGTTGGATATGCCTGGTTAGGTACATAAAAAAGGGGGCATTGTACTCAATGATAAGTCTGATGAATGCCAAATGCAGTGGAACAGTGCTTCCTTGGACTTAGATGACATACCTTTGTTTATATGTTGTGCAACACAGAATGACCATCATGTGTCTCCAATTGTGAGGAAATCAAAGACCAGATCACTATTTATTTGTGTCCCTAAGTCCCTGACTACTGGGTCAACTCTAAGGGGTGTGTTGTCAATATGATAGTTACCAGGGGTGGATAACTTCCAGAAGGATACTATTATGCATTTCTTGGCATTTAGTGTTAGTCCACGGTTCTGATACCAGTTGTTTGTCTGTGTCAGCCCCTCCTGGAGAACATTTGTGTCAGTGTGGGATTCAGTGACAGCTCTTAATTTGCAATCATCTGCAAATTTAGTCAGCCAGAGACCACTGACATTGGCCTTGACTTCAGAGAAGTAAATGCCAAAAAGGAGCGGTCCAAGGATTGATCCCTGACGGACTCCATTTGTGACTGGCCTCTTTCTAAAGGTGGACTCCCGAATTCTAACTTACTGGGTCCTGTCTGTAAGCCAGTTGACTATCCACCAAGTGACATACACGTTTGTACCTAACCTCTTGAATTTGTCAACAATGCCCGAGTGGGGTATTGTGTCAAATGCCTTGGCCAAGTCACGGTAGGCAGTGTGAACTATTTTGCCCTCATCCATTGCTTTGGTCACCTTCTCAAAGAAGTTCAGCAGATTGAGTAGGCATGATCTGCCCTTGACAAAACCAAACTGGGTTGGGTCCAGTGTCTGGAGGTTTACTTTATAACTATTGATCATTTCCATGATAATTCTTTCCATGGTTTTACATATAAGACTGGTGAAACTTATGGGTCTGTGGATGGCCCACCTTTGTGCAGAGGGATGACTGTTGCTGTTCTCCAGGAACGGAGCCTATTTGGAGGCTATAGTTAAATAGCAATTCCAGAGGCCCTGATAAGTCATGTTTCATGCTATTTAGAAGACATCCAGGGACTGGGACCATTGATGCAGTGTTCTTGGCCTTAGAGAGAGCATTAAGGACCTGTTACCTAGTGATAGCAGGGGGAGTTATATTTGATGGTATTTCCTGAGGGAAGGTTTGAGGGGGAGAGAGATGTAAAGTTCGAGCTGAATTTATTGGCCAGTAAGTTTGCCATATCTTCTGGCTCAGTATAGGTGGCTCTATTTACAATGAGCGCTGCACACAATTATGTATTGCCTTTGAGGTAGCAACATAGCTAAAGAATGCCTTGTGGTTGTCCTTGGCCTAGGAGGCCAAATTCACCTCAAATTTGGCTTTGGTAGATGTTGGTTGTCCTCTGTGGTGTGTGTTTAGATTGATGAGAGTGCTTTTATCCTGCTGGTTGCTGCACCTCCTAATTTTTTCCATAATTTTCTTCCTTCTGTCATACAGCGTATTGATTTTGTGATTTCACCAGGGTGGCTTGTTTTTTGAGTTAGTTCTGTACGTCTTCCTAGTGGGTACAGTTGTCTCTGTGTAGCTATTAACATGCTTGTACAGGCTTTCTGTGAACAGTTCTGCATAGGCAGCTGTGTTCTCAGGGTTTATGGGGGCTTGAAATTTTGCCAGGTTATCACGTAATAGCAGAAGGTTAGTCTTAGAGTAGCTCCAGAATATTCCAGGTTTAGCTGGGGGTCCAGGTTTTATTTTTACTTCAAAGGAGACCATTTTATGGTCTGACCTTAACAGGGAAGACATTACAGTAGGGAGTGTGCAGAACTCTCCCATATTAGTGAGGACCAGATCCAGTATGGCCGCACCCCTGGCTGGTGTATTGACTGTCTGGTTCAGGGAGTTTGTGTTTACAAAATCCAGGAATCTGTGCCTGTATGTTTGGTGTTATATAGGATTCCCAGTTAATAGAGGAGTAATTAAAGTCACCCAGAAATTGGATGGTTAGTGTTTCTAATAAGTTGTATGAGTTTCCTGGCTCATAGAGGGAGACCAGTAGCTGGCAAGGAAGTGATATTGAATTTTGCATATGCAGATTTGAACATGGAGCAGCTCAAGTGCATTGTCCTGTTTGACCAGCCTTGAGGTGTATTTCTTTTAATGTAAATAGAGACACCTCCGCCTTTCGTCCCTGTCTGTGTAGAAGCTGGTCTAAATGTGTGGAAGGCATTATAACCCTGCACTATTGGTGCACTGTCCGCAGCTTTAAACCATGTCTCAGTGACTGCACAGACATCAGCATTCTCTAGCATGAAGAGAGCTTCTAGGGAGTGGAGTTTTTTCTCCTAGCACGAGTGGAGTTGTTTTCTCCTAGCACTGAGCAGCAATACCTTTAGATTTTCTTGCTTTGATTTGCTGTATCAGAAGTACTTACAGTTTGGTATTGCCTAAAACAGGCACTTTGGAGAAAGACAGTGTTTTAGCTAATATTCAAAAGCCTAGAGAGGAGAGGTGCAGACCATCCCTGGCAACGCAGCGTGGTCTGTTGACCATCTCCTTCCAAGCTGACAAATATTGCACCCCTTTAGCATGACACTACAAACAAAGCCAGCTGTTAAAGTCGGTCAGCTTTTGTTCGTATTGTGGCATCATCCCTGGAGAGGGTAAGATTCTTCTCGATGCTAGACTCTTTCCAGCCTGAGACACATATTCTGAGATGATGTCTGTCTCCATATAGTCCAGGGAGGCTTGTCTCAGGTCATTGACTCCCACATGGACTATGACTGAATCTTACTGGTACTTGTGGTCCAGTGACTTGAGTGTGTGCATAATGTGGCAGATCCTAGCCCCTGATAAGCAACTGACCGTGACTTTCTCCTTACTCAGCCTGGTGAGAGGGACATCATTGTGTCTCATGATGAAGTCTGCAATGACCAGAATGTTGGATTGTTTCGTGGCTTGTCTTATGGGCTTAGAGGTAGAGGTTCCATGAAATGTGGCTGTATGTTTTGATGTGGGTGTTGTTTTGAAAGAGCGCATTTGGGGCTGCTGAGGGTATTTGTTATGTGTACTTCATCTAGAAGGTCTTTGTGGTTTAGGAGGGTTACATTTAAGTAGCATATGTGGGTCTATATGTCTGCTTTGAATTGTGTGTGATGGGTGCAACGTGTGCACTACCAACAGCCTTATTGACATTAGGAGTACTTTTATGTGAGAGCTTTGCCTCCAGTGACATTGTATAAATGCATCTCTCACACAGCATATCAGTTTGTTTGAGAATTAACTGGTTGTCAGTAAACATGAGGAAATTTCTATATTGCCTCAGGATGACCATATCCACCAAGCTGATAACAGAGATAGTGGGAAAGTTCATATCCATGGCAACAGACCCTTTTCTATTGATTAGATAGCTCGAGTGAGAATATAAAGCAATGTCAGGAGTAATAAGTTTGCAACTCTAGGAACAGTGCTTGGCACTGCAAACTAGTTGTCCTTTGTGCAGCTAGGTATTGGAGAAATTTCAGTTGTGCTTTAACAGGAAAAAATGTCATGCAAGGTTTCTGAGTCTGTACAGATCACAGCCAAACACGTGAGGGGAAATTAATACGTAGAGCCTGAAAATTTAAAAATAAAGTATTTAGGCAGATATTCTGAAGTTAGAAACAAATCAAGCAGTACTTACTTAAGACAAAGAATTTGCTTGTCAAGAATGATGAAAAGAGGGGAGTCACCTGAATGGCTACTTCTTGGGTACTGCTAGTGCTGGTCTCACCACAGCTTTACTTTCTGGGATATAATGTTCCTTTGCTTCTTCTCTGTCCAGAAGCAAAACATTACCACAAATCCCAAGATGAGAAGCAGGCCATAGCCTGTTTGGTAATCCACAATATTGTCCCAGATGATGCAAGGGTCTGTAGGCTAGTTGTAGCCTTTTCCTGGTAGATGCCTTGCAGAGAATACGCTAGGTATTGTCTTTTTCCTCCCACTAGATAGTTGGTTAGCTTGTCATATTCTTTTTGAAGCCATCCAAAGGTGATTTTGTGTGCTATTGCCAAACCCCTGGACATTTTTTTTCTTATGCTTGCTTTTTGCCCCCATATCGAGTGTCTATCAAGCTTTCTCATGAAGACATGAGTACATTCATCTCCTAGTGATGGGGATCTTCAAAGATCCATTAAGGCAAGATTATTCAGGGCAAATTTAGACAGATGTGATGGTTGATTTTATGTTCATTGTCATCCCAGTAATTAGGAAATTTATTTATTAACCTATCCCATTACCAAGGTGGATTGACATGAGACCTGCATCACTGCAAGGGTCACACTGCCTTACACTACACTACTGCATGCTCCTGTCCCCTTGTTAATGAAGGCTACTGCCTGTTGCTAGTTTGATGAACCACATGCACTTCCCAGTGGTCATAGGCCACCCCTTTCATCTGAAGGAGTGCTATAACCTGTGATGAGCTCCTCTACCCCAGGATGGGCGCACCCATTTTTTTCACTAGCTCTATCAAGGAGTCGAGCAGCAAAATGAACTCCAGTTGCCTGGCAAAACTCAAGACATTATCCCTGTAAGCCACCAGAGATAACTTCCCTGAATATTCTTGCTGTATGTTTGGGCTTCCTAGGTCTCTCAAACCATCACCCTTAGTCATTTGATCTGAGCAAGTGGTGACCAGTTTAGAGCTCAACACCTCTTTTGACCAGTTTGCAGTACATATGCCCGTAGGTGTGATGAAGTGATATTTTTGGCTCAAGGTGTTCTGGTACCAAATACACATAGAGACAGCCTTTTGTTTGAACATGATGGTTATTACAATAATCCATGCCTAGCACAGAGGTTCAGTACCAGTTCCTCTTAAACAAACCCTTCCATGTATAGCTGTCATTCCACATTAAATTACAGTGGAAGTCTTCTAGTAAGCAACAGAATAAATAGGTGATACTTTGTTAAGCACTTCTCCAGTGAAACTGTAAGTGCTAACTTAGTCATGTCACTTATAGTATTACAGAACTATATACATATACAAATATATGTATCTGTTTATATCTGCATATATATTTTTGTAATTAGTGCTGTATTATTACTGTTTTTGTGTATAACCAGTTTGTAGTAAGGCACTTGCAAGAGTGTGCATGTTTTATCTATACTAGGTGTTAGTAAAATATCTAGAATTATGAATATATGTTCTTCAGTATTACTGTATTGTCATTATTCTTCAAAACGCATGTGTACTCTAGACCCAGCTTGTTGCTGGAAAGGGCTTTATGACCACTTCACTTACCAGGTCACAAATAAATAAAGTTAAGAAAACTGTTGGGTACATATGCACAGCATTTTTCTTTCTTTGGCTTGCAGTTATGTTAAGGTGGCATATCGCCTGTTTGCACAAACTCCAATGGTACAGTACCTAGATGGAAATGTATGAGTGCCCACACACTGGGGGTCCTCTTCCAAGGTGTAACTTTGTAGTTGGAGAGAGATTACCCTCATTCAAGAAATCTGTTTTAAGACACAGTGGTTTATGTAGTTGTCATGTCAGCTATAACTAGTTGGTAGTTCTCAACCTACTGCACAAGCTCTTGTCACCTGTGAGAACAGTGAGATCATTGGTAAGCATAGTGCCCGAGGCAGATTCACTGAAGTTGCAGTTCACAGAAGGTTTTTACCAAAATTTGGAGTCCAGAACACAATGACAAATCTTAAAATAGAGTATTAGTCACCACCAGATAGGAATTCATACTTCTTACTGGAGTTTAGTTTATTGTCAGACTATTTAGATTCAGATTTCTTATCTGAATTTAGCTGAATAAAACACTTTCTGTCACTAGACTACAGCTTTAAATTTGACATCTTTTTATGTATAGTTTTGTCATCCCTAGAAGTAGATGGCTTGACAAGAGTGGAGGCAATGAGGACATACTAGGCTGAGTCTCAAGAGATTAACGTGTTTGCAACATAAGAAAATTCTGTAGGGCATTCTTTCAACACCGCTAGATGGTGTTATTGAAACATGTACAGATGAAAGTTTTCTTTATTGTGTTTGGAACTCTTAAGACAGACCAGGCGCGTGTTGGCAAGAGGTATTTGCTTCAAACGGGCATACTCAATGGGAAAGGAAACCATAACTATGAGATTAAGACCATTTTCTGTAGTAAAGGTGTGGGAGTCAGAAATAACCTTTCCATAGCAGAAGTTTTACAGCAGATTCAGCACAAAAATAAAATCAGAACCCTTCTACCAAAAAATAATTGGCATACGGCAAAACACTTTCAGAATGAGAAAGAGCTCTGAGTAGTTTATTTCATGCAACTTAAGTTTTCACTCCTTGAAACAACTGAAGGATTGCAATAGAAAGCCAGCATTATGGGATATGGATCAGAAAATTTCAGACACGAAGCATTAGCATCTACTGGGATAGCAGTCCTACCATTTGGCATTAGTTGACCATTTTATTTTCAGATCATTTCATAATCTGGGCTGCTTGTGAATCGCTTTTGTATGGTTGGATAGCTGATTATGTAACAGCCCAACACCCAGAAATGTTTTTCACATCTTCAGTGCTGTCAATGTTTCTGCTGCTGCCCCCTTGGTTTAAGTTAATAAAAGAACTAAGGAATATAAATCACTGACTCTTTTACTCTCTCTGAAATGTTATTTTTTTACTTTATTTTATTTATTCTTTGTTGACCAGGTTAATCCCACTATGCTAGTAGCTTCTTTCCAGGGGAGATCCAAGGTGATATTTATACTACTGAAATTTGACTAGGAAATCAGGGAACTTTCCCCAGTCCATATACCTAGTGTGGAATAGAACCCACAGCCTTCTGCACCAAAGTTAAGTTTGCTACCCTTTACATCACTGACACTGTGAAATCAAACACAGAAAGCTTTATCTACTAACTTAGACACTAATTCTTTCTTACTCTCAGAACCTGTTCTGTTTACACCTGCTTGCATTGCAAATGCCTTACTTTTTTCCACTGCAGAGGGACTGTTAAAGATAATATGTGCTGGAGATGTCCTTGTGCAGTAACCTGTTCTCCAGAGAGCTCTTTTAGAGTGTTCTATTCTGGCTCCATTATGAACAGAGGTACAGAAGCTCTGAAATGTATTTTATGTGGGGTGCTGAGTTTAAGTCTGGAAAGAACCTGGGGATGCCAAGAGTCCTGTCTTGGATTTAGTACCTCATATATAGCTTCCCCCATTGTGAAAAATAAGTACTGTTGCTAGAAAATGCCCAGTGTTATCCTGGTAGCAGATAGATAAACCTACCAAATTTATATGGGAGAAACTGATGTTCATGTACTATTTCATGGAAACCGATAGTAATAATACATGTCCTTCCATATCACTGTTGCAGTATTCATAACCTAAGGGATCTCCTGCCAGTGTCCGGCTAATATACCAAAACCTTTAGTACGTATAGGTGCTGTACATCACGCGTATGCTCCCTGTGCAAGGTGTAAGGCGTAAAGATGACATTTGGATGCACATACTCACAACTTCTTTGCTGCCAGTCTTAACGCCATCATTGAACATCAGTCTGAATGCCTTTCTGCTGTGCTGGTTACCAGGCCGTGTTTCAGATAAATGCCACATTGGGGTTTCTCCTTACTTTTCTTTTTTATTTAGTGTTGCTGGTTTCATGTCATCCATAAAGGGAAAATGTCAGTGTGGGAGGCAGATTCCCCATAAAGATTGTCACGACCAATGTCTTTTCTGGTCGGATGCTTCCCATGGCCATACGCAGCATTCTATCTGCCAGGCTTTTGTCCCTCAGACCCTAGTCATCTCTTCTGTTTCTCTATTTACCTTGAAAAATCAGTGTCTTAAGCTGTTAGCTTAAGGTGCTATGGAGGAGGCTTCCCATCCCAAGGATCACCCATTGACCAAGGTAACAGCCAAAAAACTTAGGTCTGATACAGCTGCTGTTCAGCATCCCCAAGATGTTTTTCTCGAGGCTAGTAAAAGCCTGGAGGATCGCCGGTGGTTGCCTCAGATTCCTCTTCTGTGACCGTGTCTGAGGATCTGACTTCTTGCATGTCATTAGAAGCTTCACAGATGTCTGTTCCAGACATTGTGGGTGAACCTTGGCTGATTATTTCCGAGGGACTGAGGGGGATTCCTCAGATCTTAGCTGGGAGGAGGTACCTACTCTAGCTTATTGAGTGTCATCAAGGGTCTGACCCTCTAAGGATGTTTTGTGTGGACATACCACAGAAGAAGAACCAGAAAACCAAGCATATTTCCCTTGTAGTTAAGGATCCCCAACATGAATGGCAGGATTTTCTCAGGGGTTATTTAATGACTTTAAAGCATCCTCAAGGGGTGCCTGTGCCTGCCCCTCCCTGGTCTTCCACTCCTCTTAAAAGACCCAGGGAACTAGACTCCTTAGATGAGGATCTCAGTTCTGTGGAAGAGTCCCTGGCTTACTGTTCTCAGATCCCTTCCCCCTTGGACTATGGTTTAGAGGAAGAGGATTCTATTAGTCCAAATTCCCCTTTGGAGAAATACCCCTTTGGGGATAATGTTGCCTACATGATGGAATTTTTTAAGTGGGATTTCTGTCAAGTCTCTGATATTTAGAAAAAGTATTAATGAGCTCTTCCAGATGGAGTATCCTAAGTCATTTCCTGCTCCCCTAGTTCTGACTGCCATCCTGGATACCTTTTCAGCAGCTTCTGTGACTCCTAATTCTCAGGTCCCTGCTCCCAAGAAACATGATACATTTTAAAAGGTGCGTGACAAATGTAAATTTCTTCATAAATGCCTTTCTGCTGATCCGTCTGTAGTATATGTCTCTTCTGACAAGCCCTCTAAGTTGTTGCCCTGTACCAAGTTGCTCCCAATGGATAAGAATAATAAGGCTGTGGAGAGGCTGGGCAAAAAGGTTTACACAGCTACCACTTTATCCTTTCCGGCTATCAACTACCAGGCTTATATGACCAGGTATGTTTTGGCCCTGCTTTCTGAGGTTTCCAAAGTGGTTTCTGACCTTCCTGTCTTTGATTTGACTTTGAGCTGAAGGCTTCTTCCCTTTCCCTGTTGAGCACTACTTCTCAGGTTGCTCTCCACCCTATCAAGTGCAGCTACAGTATAGCTGATGCTTCCTCCAGGGCTATTGCTTTTGGTTCTGTTATGAGGCATTACTCTTGGCTTTGTCTTCAGGCTTTGCCTGATGACATTAAGGCTAAACTATTTTGCCTGACGACATTAAGGCCAAACTATTGGATGCTCCTTTGGATAATAACATTTTTCATGCTGCTGCTGCTGAACTTTTCAAGTCTCTCCGGGATAAAGGTAAAGACTTGCAGAAGTTGAAACATATTTTTGTTTGTTCTATTACATGTTACACCATGATTTTTGCTTCTTCTATATGTTTGTTTTACTTTCATTGCATACTATAATTTATTAAACTGTGTAACAACTTGTGTGTATATGTTTAATTTTCAATTGTACTGTATAAGGAGTTTTCTCCCTGGGCCTCCACTGAAAATGGGCTGTTTTGGCCCAGTGGACTTTTCCGGTAAACAAACTGTAAATTAATTAATTAATTAACTAATTAATAAAATAAAATAAAATAAATAAATTCCTAAGTTTCAGAGGAATTACCCCTCCTGCTAAGTCTTCTCAAACCTCTACTTCCCAGAAACCTGCTTTTCAGGATAAGCCAGGTTCCATTTCACAGTTTGCATCTCCTTTCCCACAGTTAGGTTCCTTTACTCCTCTTTCTTTCCATGTCTCTTCCAGATTGGTTAAAGATCACAACAGACACTTGGATTTGGTCGATTATCTGCTAGGGATATTTCTTGGTTTGGAAATCCCTTCATCCATTTTTTGGGCATCCCTCAACCTCCTTGTGAATAACTTCCTCTTTCCCAGATATGCTCCATTCTCTTTTAGTCCAGGGCACCATTCAGACTGTGCCTCCAGCCCAGGTAGGGAGGGGGTTTTATTCCGGAATGTTTTTAGTTCCCAAAAAGGAGAGCACTTGGAGACCAATTCTGGACTTTTGCCAGCTCAACAGCTTTCTTAAGATTGCTGCATTTTGAATGTTGTCTGTTTAGACACCTTTTCTCCTTCTTCCCATCCACCCCCTTTTCAGGAAATTTTTGCATTTTGCTATTTCTTCTTTGCATTTTCAGTTTTCTGCTTTGCTATTTGGCCTCTCTAATGCCACAATGATATTCGCCAAATGCCTTGCTCTTGTCATTGCCTTTTGCAGGATGAGAGGAGTTCAGATTTTCTCTATCTGGACAATCTGTTCATTCAAGTTTCTTCCCCTGATGCTGTGCTTCAGGATCTCCAGTATACTATTTCCCTGTTGCCAAGTCTGGGTTTCACCACAAACTTCCAGAAATCAGCTCTGACCCCTTCTCAGGATATTACTTTCCTTGGTTGCAGGCTTCAGACCATCCTCATGTCGGCCCCTCTGCCTGTCTCCAATGTCCTGTCTCTTACTGCCTTTTTCCAGTCTCTTCTTCCTCTGGCTTCTCCCATGGCCAGGGATTTTCTCAGGTCCTCTGCTTCAATGCTTCCACCATTCCCATGCTACCTCTGACCAGCTCCACATGAGAAAGCTGCAGTGGTACCTCAAGTCAGTGTGGTCCAACCTTGCCCCCCCCCCCCCCGTGCTTAAAAGTCTTCTTCCTTGTCTCCAGCTCGAGCTTTAGTAGTGGATTCATCATCTTTCTCTCAATATAGGTCTTCCTTTCCAGGCTCCAGTCCTGACTCAAGAGCTCATTACAGATGCCTCACTCAAGGGATGGGGTGTCTCCTTCAGCTCTCTCAAGGTTCAGGGTCCCTGGCCTCTTCATCAGAGGTTGGGCCCTGTCGCTCATCCAGTCAGGATAAAATAGACAAGCCTTCATGGGTTCTGTTCAAGCAGCTTTATTATGTCCAAACATCTCAGGATTGAGGCTTAACAACTTCACCTCAGATAAACTTGTAAACAAACTAGCTATTACACACATGCATGCTCACTCTTTGTTTGCACTCTCAAAATGGCACTGACGCTAGCATGTACTTGCTATTTATATGCACATGCTGACCTTGAAGCACTTCTTAAAGATACAACACGTACACACTATTCTACATCCTCCCTCTTTGAGAAATGAGTCATGCAGTATTGACGACATTGATTGACATTCTGTTGATACAAATAATTATTTGTCATGCAATTAGACAAAACTAAATACATATAGACAATTATGTCCAGGTTGCTATGTATATCACACTAGGGCTTGAAATATGACCATATCGTGTGACATAGAAATTGGAATCAGGTCTAGCAATTGGGACTGTCTCTGCTGAATGTTCTGCTTTGGGGACATCAGGAACAGAAGTAGAAGGTAAGACCTGTTCTGCAATAGGAACATTGTCTGGATTGCTCTGAGATCTAGAGTCTGTATCACAGGAACAGTGCTGCGATACCAGTTCTGGTACAGGAAAAGATATCTATGATTTCGCCTGTACTCCATACCCTCAGATTCTACGAAGTAGGATCTCGGCTCGGTACATATCCCTGTTACTTGACCAATCCGGTCGAAACCTTTCGCTGTTTGTACCCTGACTGTCTCTCCTTCTTTCAATAGCTGAAGAAATCTGCTCGATTTATCATAACTGGATTTCTGGAAAGAACATTTCCTGAAAAGTTGAACTGTAATTGTCCAGTTGTTCTTACCTTTAGGCCTCAACAAACTGGAACTAATAGGCAATGTTGTTCTGGTTTGCCTAGATATAAGTCTCTGAGCAGGTGAGCCAAGTATATCATCACGGGGTATGTTTCTGAGATTAAGTAAATTCAAAAAGGCATCTGTATCATCACGCTTTGATTTCTCCAGCAATTGCTTTGCACTCTGTGGTGCAAGTTCAGCTAGTCCATTTCACTGTGGCTACTCTGGACTACTAGCAACATGTACAAAGTCCCATTCTTTTGCAGATTTCTGAAACAACTGACTGGTATATTGGGTACCATTGTCAGAAATAACTTTGTGTGGACTACCATGGACTGAGAAATGAAGTAATAACAGCAGTGCATGTTAGATTAGATAGTAAATCAATCTCAAACCAGTTTGAATAAGAGTCTACCAACACTAAGTAATGTTGATTGTTCCACTCAAATATATCAATGGCTACTGTTGACCAAGGTAGTTCAGGAACTTGACTTAGCTGAACTGGTTATTTTTGCAAATGCTGTTTAGTACTGTTGCATACTGAACAAGAAGAAAGTACTCTATCAATGTGTTTTGCTAGAAAAGGCCAAAATACTAGTCCTCTCACCCTTCTTTTGATAGATTTGGAACCTAGGTGACCTTGATGCAAAATGTGGATATATTCATGTTGTAAGGAAGCAGGAACAACAATTTTAGGACCCGTGAAAATAATGCCAACTTCCATCAAAGTCTCATCTCTGTAAGGAAAATAAGTTTGCACTTCAGGTTGTACACTTGCTTGCCTTGACAGCCATCCAACATTAATGCAGTGGTTGAGCTTTTGCAAAATTGGATCAATCTTGTATGATCTCTCAGCTCATCAAGTCACGTGGTAGAAAAATTACCCACTTCCATGACATCAAAGTCAAAATTCTGTGCATGAACATATTCCATTGTATTTCTGGGCGATCTGGATAAGGTATCAGTCAGATAGAGCAGTTTGCCTTTTGTATAGACCATTTTGAAGTTGTACTTTTGCAGTTTGAGCATCTTTTGTTGTAATCTTGCTGGAGCTGAATGCATAAGCTTTTTTTAAAATAGTAACTAGAGGTTGTTGATCAGTTTCAGTCTGAACAGCTCAACCATAGATATAATCATGAAACTTTGAACATGCAAATACTATTGCCAAAAGTTCTTTCTCAGTTTGAGCATATTGCATTTCAGTTTAGGTAAGAGATCTAGATGCATAGGCTACTGGTCTGCCCTCTTGAAGAATAACTTTGAAGCATCACAGGAAAGAGTTACTGGTTTATTGACATCATAGTATCTTAATGTAGGTGGGGTCTCAATTTTCTGCTTAAGGTCTTCAAATGTTTTCTGGTGCTGTTCCAACCAAGACCAGGTAACATTTTGTGCGTCATCTCTATCAGAAGTGTTGTCAGTTCACTGAAGTCCGGTATAAACTTGCCTAAATAGTTGACCATACCAAGAAAATGTTGTAGAGATTGAACATTATCTGGCATCTCAAGAATGGCTGCTTGCTTGGATGGGGCTGGTTGCAAGTTAGTTGTAGTAAGTAAATGACCTACATATGTAACTTTATGGTAGTCTGAATTTGCACCTTAGAGAATCGAGCTTTAAGTGCACTTCACATGCTCTATCTGGAACTCTCTTAAAATTTCTTTCATGCTCTGCTTCACAATTGCCTCCAACCAATAAATCAGCTACTATTATGGCACAAGGATAACCTGAAAAAATTTGCTCCATTGTACACTGAAAGATTTCACTTGCATAATTTATTCCAAATGGCATCCTGAGGAGTCTGTATCTGCCAAATGGGGCACTGAAAGTAGTCAGTAATGAGGATTTATGATCACACAATTCTTGCCAAAATAAACTTTTTGCATCCAAGACAGAAAAAACAGTGGCATTTGTTATTAGCGCTGCGACTTCCTCGACTGTACACATTGGATAATGCAGTCTCTTTAATGCCTTGTTCAAATCTCTTGGGTCAATACATATTCTGATTTCATCTGTGCTTTTTTGTGGGCTACTACCATGGACGACACCCTTTCAGTTGGTTCTGTGACTGGACAAATCACACCTTGCTGCACCCTTTTATCCAGTTGAGCTTTAACTTTATTTTGCATAGCTATCGGAACTTTTCTTGTCGGTCTGATCATTGGACTGACCTCTGGGTCTAACTTCATAGAATACACAACTGGAAGTTTGTCCAACTGGTCATCGAAAACATCAGCAAATAGCTGCAGTAAAATCGGAACTAGGATATGTGCTTATATGATGAATTTCTTTGGTAAAAGAAAGCAAATTCATTCTCAAACTGTCTCTGAGACCTAATAATGACTGCACATGCCTTCGGACTGCATTGAATAACAAGTTGTAACAGTTCCTATCCAAATAACATGAAAGCACTACTGAGCCTTCGGTTTGAATTTTTTCAATTCCATAAGCAACAAGTTTCGCACAACTAGCCGCATTAAGTTGTTCACCAGTTCTCACCTTAGCAAATGTGTCTGCTGACATAACACTACACTTTGAGTCAGTGTCCACTTTAAGCTCGGTGGATTTACCATTGATCTGGACAGCACAAAACATTTCACTCTTTGCCAACAAATTTACTGCATCAACCTTTTCACCAATTACTGATACACCATCTACATAGAAAGTAGAATTACAGCTCTCTATATGATCAACTAACTTTTTTGAATGACCCTTCTTTCTAACTGCGTGAGGTTTACTTGATTTTCTAAACTTTTGAAAATGGTTCAGTTTTTACACTTGTGGCATTGCTGACCAAATGGTAAGCATTTTTCTCTTTTCGATTTATGATTGACACCACAATTGAGACAGTTAACAGTAAAGCTGGATTTGGATTTTGCTGACTCACCTTTGTACTGCATGGAGCAAGTTCTTTTCTTAGAAGTTGCTGTAAAACTACAGGGTCTCCCAGGAAAACCCACAGGAGTTGCAGTTGCCATGTGCTTAGGCCTGCTTCTGATAGCCACATGTTGCATACTGGCTACATTTGCTCTGGAGCCTGCTGAAACCATGCTCTTATCACTTGCAAGCATACTTGTGTGCCGTTCTGTAACTTCATGGATTTGACAAATCTCATTAACCTTGCTCAGCGTTAAATCACTGTCACAAAGCAAATTTTTTTTCACTGCAGCACTATTAATACCACACACAAGCCTATCCTTTATCAGCTCATGTTGTAAGTCACCAAACCGACATATTTTAGTTTTGTTTCTCAGGTCAGTAATGTAAGCTGCAAAAGTTTCCCCGGTTTCTGATCTCTTGTGTAAAACAAATGCCTCACTAATGTAGTATTTGTTTGGAGATTGAGATTCCAAGATGGCCACCAACTAGGAAGTAAACTTCTCAGTCAGCTCCTGACAAAAATCTACAATCTAACCCAATCTGGGCTTCAGCACTTCTGCTGATCCATCAAAAAACAAAGAATACTGTAATATACTAGATACTACAGCATCTTTTCAGCAGATTTGTAAAACTATACAGAATTCTATATACTTATCTGCAAGATCAACTTGTGCTGATTGGGGAATTTCTGCAAGCAGTTCGGGCCTCATTGATAAACTACAGTAAGCTACATAGGAAAAATAAAAACTTTTGATAAATATAGTACACAAGACTTTCACAAATAACATTGCACATGTTAATTAACTCATGCAGTGATATCAGAGCCAAATCAAGTCTACAGCAGCCAAGAAGTCCCAAAAAGAAGGAAAAAACTATGTGAATACACTAAGAGAGCCACTAGTTTGACCAGAATGGCATCCAGGAAGTAAATGGCTGTATTACAAGGCTGATAACCGAGAGACAACTACACTTAATGATATGGAACAATTCCTGGCTCCAAAACCTCACAGGTACTGCAAACATTCCATAAATCACTAGCAGTAGGAATTTAAAGGCAGGTATAGAAGAAGAATGTATATGTAATAATTGACAGTCTGGATAATGGAAAGGAAGAAAGCAAGATTTAAACAAGAATAGAAAGAAAAAAGCTAAGGTTAAAGTGATCTGTGCAGAGTAAGCATTACAACATTGGACTTTGCTGTCATACTCTTGTGAATAAAATTGACTTTATGCTCATTCAACAGTTTTTTTTTCTCTCTTGGACTAGTAGTAGTCAGAGTACTAGAGAAGGTCACGTAATAATATGTGTACTAGATGCATTTTAGTATGAAGCATATAGTAAAGTTATATTTTTTCTGCTTGTATAGGCGGATCACAAGAATGGTAGTATATAACATATGCTCATACCATATTGTATAATACACTTTATAGTAACATAGTCCATTGTTCTACTAAGACATGTTTTAATTCCTGAACTATATAGCACTCAAAAGAAGGTTTGAGATAAAAGAACATAGCTAGCCACATGGAACCATTTACAAGGTTATATATTATATTGAAATATGATCATTACAAGCCACAAGTTAACCCTAATGCGTAATTGGGTTAACAACATCTATATTATTCATAACAGTTGCTGGCTGGGTGGCGTTTATCCTATCAGTGTTGTGATGTTCTTTGGAATGCATAATAATTACTGAATGATAGTTAAAATTGTATATATTTTAGTAGTTCTAGGATGATGTATATATTACTTGTTTACTGGATTACCCCTTCTCTTTCAGAGGATACTGGTAAGTGGTTAGGCACTAGGAAATTTCTGAAAGAGTGTTATGTCACCTCCTCCTCCCATGTTATTATTTCTCAACACACATCCACCACTACTCACAATGCTTTGCCACATACTCCCCTCATAGCACACATAGTTAATTCAGCTATGGGACTATTCAAATTAATAAGCAACTAAGATGATTAACATAGCCTCATGGAATATAAACGGCTTACAGGACATTAAAAAGAAAAGGCTAGTTATGCACCTTATGTACAAATTGAAGTCAGATATAACCTTTTTGCAGGAAACTGATATGACTATGGAACAATGGGACAAGGGTGCAGAAAAAAAACACTAAGTGGATTCAGCAAATAATAGCACCTGGGGACAGTACCTCATCAAGAAGGACAGCTATAATAGTTTAAGAAATCTTTTACAGGGAACATCATTAAACATAGTAGTGATACAAAAGGTAGATGGTGCTATTTCACATATTTGCATTCAGCATACAAAAAACCTTTATTACTTTGTAATGTCTATGGTCCTTGCAACTATCAGCTTGAATTTTTCATTGAAATATATAACTTATTACTAAAGCACAAAGACCATCTGATTATAATCGGTGGAGATTGGAACATAACTATAAATCCATCCAAGGATAGATCAAATTAAAATTATTTATTTATTTTATTTTACATTTGATGACCGGGAACGTCCCGACAGGACACAGGTCCATTTTCAGTGGAGGCCTGGGGAGAAAAGCTCCAGTTAATACAATGCTACAGTACATACATTTAAACATTCAGAAGGCATAATTAACATTTTGGTATAGAGCATAAACAATCAATAGCATCAAAATAAACCATTCAGCATTTCTTTACAGTCATTTAGATCAATACCATGTACTGGAGTATTGTTTGTTAAGAATAAGTATTCAGAGGTTATAGGTTTGTAGTAAGCATATCTATTCTGAGGATAGAAACTTATAGGTGATCCTTGGTGGAAACCTTGTAACTCTGCAGTATAGTGGCTTAGCCTGGGGAGTCGCATGTGCATAGCCAGTTGTTAGTATAGTGGGTTTTGAGTAATTTCTTAAATAGTGGAGCAGAGCTTGTAGAAGTTAAATGGATTGGGAGTGAGTTCCAGATTTTTGCTATAGTACAGCCAAAAAGAGCTTTACCTGCTTCATTCTTATGTTTGATGACCTTTATGAGATTTTGGTCTGTTGACCTTAAGGTTCAGGTGGTGGTGTATACTCAATCGCCTCATGCCACAACTTTTCTATGAGAACTAATTGAAGATTTCAACTTAATAGATACCTTTGAACTTAACAACACAGTCAGTCTAAGTAGCAGATACACATATTTCTCCCCATACCACAAGACCTGGTCTAGAATTGACATATTTCTAATTTCCTCAAAGCTTTGCTATTTGTGAAGTACAGTATAACTCAGATCCTAGATCAATATCAGCTCACTCAGAAATAAATTTAACATTAACACAAAATAAAACTGGATTTACTACCCACAATACCTCAAACTGGAATTTAAACTCAAACGTGATGAAAATTAAAGAAGTTAGTAGAACAAGAGATTATAAACTCTCTTATTCAATTAAATGAAAACCTTGCAAACAATGATACTCTTCGAGATATTCAATGGGCAGCCTTTAAAGCCACGGCTAGGGGTACCCTCATCCAAAAAGCATCATTTTACAAAAAGCAAAAAATGGAAAATGCAAGTAACATAGAAAGTAAGCTAAGAAAAATCAAACTAGTAGTACAAAGAAATCACACTCCTACTCTTGAGAAACAAATGGCAAGTCTACAAAAACAATTACATGAGATCATAATGCAACAATATACATTTACAGAACTAAGAATGCTATACAAATATGCAGAGTGGGCTCAGACCCCTTCCAAAATGCTAGCGAGACTTATCAAGGTAAGGAACCCCACATGTAAAATACAAGAAATAAAATATAAGGACAGAATTTATAACTCAGATAACAAAATAATAGGGTTTTTTGAAGAAATATTCCAAACCATCTACAGTCCACAAGATCATATTAATGACAACCTTTTCCAAATCTTTGTGGATAACTTAGAATTCCCTCAGATCAATGATTCTCAATCTAATAGTCTCAAAAGTCCATTAACAGAAGAGGAAGTAAATAAGCCTCTTGAGAAGTTAAAATATGGGAAAGCTCCTGATTCTTATGGGTACGTGGCAGAATTCTATAAACATTTTAAGCAGCAATTAACACTAGTATTTTTAAAATTATACAACTATAAAATAAAAGTGGGGATATCAGACCTTTATTTGAACAATTCCAAAACCATACTTATCCCAGAACCAAGTACAGACTCCACAAATCCAAAAAACTACAGACCCATAGCTCTGCTATATATATATTTAAAGTATTTTCAACAATTTTAGTGCACAGAATACAGAAAGTAGCTCCAGTTATAATTGCACCTGAACAGCTAGGCTTTATGAGTCAGAGACAAGTATGGGACAACACATTAACCATTGATGTCCTATCCCACTTATGTGCCAAGGACAAATCCCCTAAATACACTTTATCAGTGGATGCAACAAAACCCTTTGACAGTCAGTCAAACATTCCTCCTCTTTGTACTTTTTCAATTTGGATTCCCAAAAAATACATAAAAATTATCAAAATGTTATATAGTAAAGCAACTACAGCTCTTTATATTAATAAGAAAACATCTACCCCAATACAAATTGTTACTGGCACCAGACAGGGATGCCCACACTCACCAAACCTGTTTAATTTCTATATAGAAGCATTATTACTACAAATCATTCAGAGAACATACCATCACCTTATTTCAGTATCTAAAACCAAAATAAAATACACAGCTTTTGCAGACGATCTCAATATCTACTTTCAATATACCAATGCAGATTTAAATAAAATCTTATCATCCTTAGATGAGTTTTCCCTAGTATCAAATTATGAAATTAATCCCAAGAAGTCAATTATATATCCAATTAACCCCCTGGGACATAAGGAATTTTTCCGGAGACTAATGTTAAAGTGTGCAACATGCTATGAAATATTTATGTATAATCTTTAGCCATACACAATCAGATATGTTCAATAACAACACAACATTGTCAAAACTTGGTCCAATCTAGTCGGTAACATTAACAAATGGGAAAAGCTTAAATTGTCTACCTTATCAAAAGCTTCAGTTGCCAAAATGAACATACTAAGATTTTATACCATTTGAATGCCACTTTCATGAAAATTTCAGCTACCTTCTTCAACAAGATAAAAATTTAATTAGCAAAATTTGTATGGTACCCAAAAAGTACAAGAATTAGCTGTAATAAACTAACAGCTTCCTGATTTTCAACTGTACTACAAAATTATTAATGCTAGTTGCATCATGCAAATAGCAAACCATGACCCAATAGGCAATGAATGGTACCCACTATGGATTAAATTATTTCACCAAAATATTATAACATCTAAAGTTAACCCAAAAATCAATTCCCTTCTTAAATCAAGCAACTCTTAAGATATCAAAAATTCACCCAATTTTAATTAGTAATTGTGAATTTTTCAAGAAATTACTGATATCAATAAATCTAAAAGACACGATTACTCTTCTACAACCAATACATAACAACCCTGATATAAAACTAGCAAACTCTATGGTAAACCTAGATAAATACCCATTAATAAAAAATTATACAGTATGGGACTTATACCAACTACAAAACATCTCAATGGAAAATAAAGAGCAAGCAATAAATACAAATCCTATACTTAGTGTTATAACCAAAGATATCAATGTAATTAAGCAAGATGTCAAATTAACACAACAAATTCAAAAATTGCCTTTAAATAAAAAGAAAATGCACTCAAATATGTATAAATTAATAGCAAAAATTAAATATCAAAATACAGTTCTTTTCGTTTTGGAAAGGAAAAGGTAGTACCACAACAGACAATCAGAAGGAATTAGCTATTAATGAAACTGACGCCATATAAAACATTAATATACACACAGATCATGATCTTCAACAATGCATACCATACACCTGTACACCTTAACAAATTCAATCCATCTAAGTCACCTTATTGTTCCTTTTGCCCTGATAAAGAGGTAGATATCCTCCACATCTTCTGGAGCTGTAAAATAGTTTATAAACTGTGGTGCTCACTAAGATTCCTCTTAGAGAAATCAGGCTATTCAAAATCCACTTTGTCATGGGAGACAGCAATACTGCCTATATTCAAATGCAGGCATAATAGTTTCTCTAAACACATTATATTAACACTATGCACCCTATTAAAATTTTACATAGCAAAAAACTGGCTAGACAGATCAAAACTAACCTGGTCAGAATACAAAAACATGGCAAAAAACATATATTGGCTAAGAAGCTTTATACAAAAAGTCAGAAGAACCAAGCATATTATCAGAATTACTGCAAAGCATTAATTGATATTTTACCATAAATAGCAAGACAAATGCTAATTAAACAAAGATAGTAAACACATCTCTTAGTTGAGAGTAGTAACAACATTAACTAAGGTGACATTTTTGTTCATATGTTTATAATGTATTAGTAGACTGTTGTCATTCTGTAGGCTGGTGTTATACTTCTAGTATTACTCACATTTGTAACCATAATGTACAAATGAAGTACTATAATATAACATTACCATGACTAACTCATAACATAAGCATAATCTCTTGATAATCCAATATTGTAATCCTAGCTATTTCGAATGTTATTTAGTAAAGTGTTTAAATACCTATTAAATAACTTGCTCATGTTAAGCAACCTGTAACAGCAACTGTACCATATGTTTACGTCTTGTTTATCTTTTCTGTTTGCATTGTATGTGAGAAAATATTCAATAAAAAGATGTTTGATAAAAAAATATATATTTGTCTGGAGGTTACGCATTTCCCCTGAATTTGCATTTCAAGCACTCTGTGTCTTCCTTTGATTTAGCCTGTACAATATGATGATTTTCACCTTCTCCCTCATATACTTCTGGTGCATAAACAAATGAATGCTGGCTTTCAGTGGCCTCTGACCCAGCCAGGTTTAGCAAAATGAATGCCCTGGTACATGCATCTTTGTCAGAATAAGCTGCTTGTATAAAAATATCATACTCAGTTCTCTGCAATATTCTGATCAAATATAAGTGGTGATGGTTTTCAAAATCCATCTGACATATTAACACATACCAGTGAAGGCTTTTGCAAGTGTGCACAAACACAC
Organism: Protopterus annectens; assembly: GCF_019279795.1. Taxonomy (NCBI): domain Eukaryota; kingdom Metazoa; phylum Chordata; order Ceratodontiformes; family Protopteridae; genus Protopterus; species Protopterus annectens. Next base: position 1,341,838,765 of record NC_056729.1, read on the forward strand.
ACACACCAGAAATTTATGCCAGTGTTTGTAACAATGCCCAGTAGCACAACAAGCTTCTGAATAGCTGAACTTTATGAAATAAGACTCTCAGGCCCTAGAATACTCTTGAAATAACTGTACTGTAAGAAATCACCTCATCAATGTAAGAAACATTTCAGAATAATTGCACTGAGCGAATAAACTGGGCAGAAGAAGCTCAGAATACGAAACATTTCAAATAACTACACTTTGCGAATAAACAGTACACAGCACACTGAAATTTTCCCAAAATGGCTGTACTTTGCTAAATAACTCTTTACAGTGCAAGAAACATTCTGTAGTGGCGAATAGACACACCCAGCACAAGAAACGTTTTGAAATGGCTGCGTTTTGATTGTACTTACCTAAGCACTATGTTCAGTCATAGCCTTACCTCAGGCTTTGTGCCCACTGAATGACACACAGCAACAGTTATCCCACTCCACAAAAGGGGAGTCAGCACAAACCCCGGGAACTACTGCCCCATTAGCCTAACGAGCCTGGTCTGCAAGGCCATGGAACGTATCGTCAAGGAACTTATAAACAAAGACATTGGTAATCTCCAAACTCTGGATGCTACCCAGTTCGGGTTTGTAAAAGGCAGATCATGTCTCCTAAACCTGTTAGACTTCTTTGAAGCAGTCAGCAAAGCCATAGACGAGGTTAAGGTTGGTACACGGCCTATCTAGATCTCGCCAAGGCTTTTGACACCATCCCCCACTTTGGAATTATAGATAAACTCACTAAACTAGGTATAAATCCCTATGTCACAAGATGGGTTGCCAACTGGCTCACTGACAGAACCCACACTGTGAAAGTAGCAGACTCCAAATCCGACCAGACCAGTGACAAGTGAAGTACCACAGGGTGCAGTCCTGGGTCCTCTCCTGTTGGTTTCTACTTTTTTGAAGTACAGGCTAACACAGCATGTCTTTGGCTAATGAAGTTCGCAGATGACTGCAAACTAGGAGCCATAATCAAAACTCCTAACGATGTGGACATCCTACAAAAGGGCCTCACTGAGACAGATGCCTGGTGTCAAAACCATGGCCTCAAGCTCAATGCCAAAAAGTGCATTGTCATCCCTTTTGGTAAAAACTCTGTACCCATGAGCTACCACATAGGTGGTAGTCTATTTAGCACCGAAAGTATGATAAGAGACCTTGGGACACAGGTGGACAGTAGTCTTTCCTTTGATAATCACATTGCCACAGTAGTCAGGAAATCCTTCTGCATGGCACACCTCATCACAAAAGGTTTCTCATCCAGGAAAAAAGAGTTCATAGTTCCCCTCTACTCATCACTCATTAGACCAATTATAGAGTACAACGCTCCTTTTGGTATGTACCTCACAAGACATCTACAACAACTGGAAAGGCTGCAGAAATACCTCATAAAGAGGATTACCGGCCTCAAGCAAATGCCCTACGCAGACCGTCTAAAAAAACTCCAGCTTTACTCCCTACTCAGAGCCGATCTCTGCCTAACATACAAAGCTATGTCAAACCTAGAGCTGTTGGACATGCCCCACTTAAAGAAATCCCAATCCCTCTGAGATACACGCTCTAGGGACCTAAACCTTGTCACCACAATAAACAGGGATAGATTCCTGTCGCAGAGACTTCCCATACTCTGGAACAAACTACCTATCTATGTCAAACAAAACTGGAACAAACTACCTATCTATGTCAAACAAAACTCCTCATTAGTACTCTTCAAGAAGAATCTTGATGATTGGATGGGAAATAGGAAATTCACCCTGGGGATCACCTCTGTGGTTCTGCTGGACAGGGCACAGGAAAATAACTTTCTTGGGTGGCGAAAGCAAGAGTACCTTTTGGCTATGCTTATATAGGCCCTAGGGCCAATAGCCTAGTACCTACCTATGAACCTATGAACTTCATGAAATAGTTGCACCTTGCACACAAATAAACTTTTTGGAATAAATGCACAGTAATTAGCACACACTATAAGCAGTTTACACACTTTGAGATACTTTGAACAATTCTAGTTATGCCCTTAGTACAATGAGAATTAGTAGTTATCCTAAAGCACAGTACTTTGACAAAAAACATGCAGCCGCCTTGCTGATGTGCCCTTTTTGCCCTTATTATAGTCGTTTTGCTGGTTTAATCTTTTTCTGTGCCCATTATAATTTTCTTATGCTTATTTTACTCTAAACATGCCCGTTTTACTTTAAATATGCTCATTCTGCAGTTTCAAGGTAATTCCGAACCCCTTATGTGCTTTTTCTGATAATTGTTTTATCAAATATCTTAATTTTAATCATTTCATTTAATTAATAAACCTTTTGCTCCTCTCGCTTGTTTAATAATGTGGTTTGTGCACTTGTAATGCTCCGTTTTTTTATAAAATAAATCGTTCTTGCAAGTTTTCATTATCTTTGGTTCATTTCTGACCCTTTTTTGTGCTCAGTTTTCTTAGTTTACCTTCACTGTTAACTCTGCACCTCATAGCTCTGAAAAGCAGTCTCTGGAATCCTGGTTCTGACACTGTCGCTCATCCAGTCAGGATAAAATAGACAAGCCTTCGTGGGTTTTGTTCAAGCTGCTTTATTATTTCTAAACATATCAGGATTGAGGCTTAACAACTTCAACTCAGATAAACTTATAAACAAACTAGCTATTACACTCGTGTATGCTCACTCTCTGGCTGCACTCTTAAAATGGCACTGAAGCTAGCACATGCTTGCTATTTATATGCATGTGCTGACCTTGAAATGCTTCTTAAAGATACAACACACACTATTCTACCGGCCCCGTCAGTATAAAGGAGATGAGGGCTGTACTTCTAGCTCTTCAGGCTTTTCATTCCCTCTTTCATCCCTGGCCCCTCAAAATTTTCACAGACAACACCACAGTGATGTGATATGTCAACAAGCAAGGGAGTACAAGGGGAAGCAACTTGTTCTTCATGGCTGAGTTCTAGCTCTCCAGTAAGTGACTCTTCAGGCTGTTTCCATTCCCTCAGAGCACAATCTCTGCCTTCCTGAGATCTCAGTTTTGTACATTAAAAATTGACTCAGGCTCCTTTCTCCGAGTACTCAAGTTTCATCCAACATCTCAAAGATGTTGCACATTTTATGTGAATTACCAGTTCTATAAATTGAGCATGTGCATGTATGTCTGTTTGTGTATGTGAATGATGCATTTCATTGCATTACTGGGCCTTTAAAAATTATCTTTGTAGCCAACTGCCTACACCAGAAAGTCTGAATGATTTTTTGATCTCTCTTTTGTTAGGCAAAAGGTTTGAAAGAATGCCAAGTTTGATCTGTCTATTTCACTCCTCTGTCCCCAATCAGTACATCTCCAGTACCTGCCCCCTTTCCCTTGTATCTAGGGAACAGGTCATCACTGCTCTCTGAAAGGTAAAAAATTCAGCCTCCATGGGACCCGATAACATCCTAGGCTGCATCTACATGAACTTAGGCAGGAACTTGCAGCACCATTAGGTGCCCTATTCAACCAAAGCCTGAGTACCAGTTTCATCCCAGCTGAGTGGAGGACAGCCACTGTCATCCCTTTGCACAAAGGTGGAACGCCCACAGATCCAAGAAATTATAGACCCATCAGCCTAACTAGGCTGATCTGCAAGGGCATGGGATGGATTATCATGGATCTCATTAACAAGGATATTGGCAACCTTCAAACACTCTATCCCACACAGTTTGGCTTCGTCAAGGGGAGGCCATGTCTGCTAAATTTGGTCGGCTTCTTTGAGACAGTCACCAAAGCCATGGATGAGGGTAAGACAGTGCACAATGCCTACCTTGACTTGGCCAAAGCTTTCAACACTGTTCCCGACTTGGGCATAATAGATAAACTCTCTCAATTAGGTATCAATCCATATGTTACCAGATGGGTAGCTAACTGCTCACTGATAGAACCCACCTAGTCAAAATAGGGGAAACCACCTCAAGCAGTAGACTCGTAATGAGTGGTGTACCCCTGGGTTTGGTCTTGGCGCCTCTGTTATTTGGGATATACTTTTCTGAGGTGCAGGCCAAACCCAGTGGGCTATGGCTGACCAAATTTGGAGATGACTGCAAGCTGGAAGCTGTCATCAGTTCCCCTAGGGATTGTACATCCTTCAAGAGGGTTTCACCCAAACAAATGACTGGTGCCAGAAACATGGCCTCAAGCTAAATACCAAAAAATGCAACATCATCTGCTTGGGGAAGAGTGACATCCCCACAAATTGTCACATTAATAACAACGTCCTACGCACGCAATCAGTCTTAAGAGACTTGGGCACCCAGGTTGATATCAATCACCATGTTGCGTCCATTGTAAGGAAACTTTCTACATGGCCCACCTCATAAGTAAGAGTATCACATCCAGGGACAAGGAGGTCATAACATTCCTGTATTCTTTCCTTATAACACCCATTATTGAGTACAACGCCCCATTCTTCATGTACCTCACAAAGCACATGCAACAGCTGGAGAGATCACAGAGGTGCCTTACCAGGAGAATCCAGGGCCTCAAAAATCTACCATACACAGACAACTACCTTTCATACAGACTCCTCAGAGGTAACCTCTGTCTGGCAAACAAGGCAATCTCAGAATCATTCTCGATGGGACTGCTAATATCCGCAAATCAAGCTCCACTCCAGAAACCCACATGTGCGGCGTCAACCTAGTCTGTGATATCAGTAGGACTTGTTGGTGGGACAGATTTGTGTCCCAGAGACTCCCCCCATCTGTGGAATAGACTCTCTCTACACATCAAGCAGAGTACCTCTTTACCCCTTTATAAGCGCAACCTGGATAACTGGATGGGAAACAGAAAATACATCCCTGGGATTCCACCTGCGTCCCTGCTGGACAGGGGCATTGGGTGCTGACTTGTCTAAACATGGGCTAAACTCTTGGCTAGGCTTATAAGGGCCTCAGGGCCAATAGCCTAGTAACTTCCTATGATACTATGTGGCATTACAGGCAGACCCTGAGCAAGAACTCCAGCAAAGTCTAAAGCAATGCAATGCAAAACTGAAGGCACATGGGATGAAACCAAGCACAGATAAAACAGTGGTAATGGCAGCAAACTGGGGAATTCAGAAGAAGCTGAGAAGTGAGATAGAAGGGAAGATAGTGGAACAGGTAAATACCTTCAAGTATCTGGGAGGGGTGGTTGAGGAGAAGCCTGAATGAAAAGGTCAAAGCTAGAATCAGAGGGGCTGCAGCCAACTGGCATAAAGTGTCAGGTGTAGTCTGACAGAATACCAAAGAAGCTGAAAAGTAAGGTGTACAAGACAGTGGTGTGGCCAGTACTACTGTATGGTACAGAAACCTGGGCAGTAAAGGCAGAACAGTTGAAAAAGCCTGAGGTGATGGAAATGAAGTGCCTGAGAAGGGTGGTAGGATGCACTCTGGGACATATGAAGAAATGAGGATGTAAGAGTAGAAGCCAAAGTAGCTCCAGTTGCAGAAAAGATTAAAGAGAACAGATTACAGTGGTTTGGACACATGCAGAAAAGCAGAAGACAATCTGGTGAAGAAGATTTGAGACAGATAGGAAGAAGGTAAGAGGAAACAAGGACGTCCAGCAAAGAGGTGAATGGATTGTGTGAAAGAAGATCTGCAATACTCAGGCATGAGTTCCAAAAAAGGCAAGAGTGTGGCATTGAATCATAGAGAGATGGCAACAGTACATGATTCCCTGACCATGTGTAGAATAATAGGAAAAAGAGGTGAAGATGATGATGATGCACTGTTTACATTTGTGGTAAAAAAATTGTTAAATGCTGTTGAAAACTCCTTTATCTGTGGAAAAACTGTGTTTGTTTTACCTTTTTGGGCTGGGCGAGGTATTCAAAGTGCTTTTTATTGTGCTTTTTATGGGAAAAAGTGACTTTTTTGTGACTTGCCTGCTTTAAAAGCTATTAGGTTCATAGGTTCATACTAGGCTATCTGCCCTAGGGCATTTATAAGCTTAGCCCGAGTGTGTGTGGCTTTCGCCACCCCTTGGAATGAGAATACTATGCCCATTTAGGGTTTAGTTTACTGTGCCTCTGTCTAGTAGTGACACAGAAATGACCCCCGGGGTAAATCTATGATCTCCCATACACTCGTCAAGATTTCTCTTGAAGAGAGTCAGTGAGGGGCTCTGCCTAACATGGACTGGGATTCTGTTCTAGAGTGTAGGGAGCCTCTGGGTTATGAATCTGTCCCTCCAGCACGTCCTATTTATTTCTGTTTTGAGGTTCAAATCTCTCGCTCTCATGGCTCTGGTGGATTTGGATTTTCTGAGGTGGAGCATGTCCATTAATTCCGGATTGGACATGGCCTTGTACGTCAGACATAGATCGCCTCTGAGTAGGCGGTATGCGACTGAATAGAGCTGGAGTTTCTTCAGTCGGGCAGCATATGACATATGTTTGAGACCCTTGATCCTCTTGGTGAGGTACTTTTGGGGTCTTTCTAACTGCTGCAGGTGTCGGGTAAGGTACATCCCAAATGGGGCATTGTTACTCAATTATGGGCCTGATAAGGGAAGAGTACAGGGGCACAATGACCTCTCTTGATCTAGATGTGAATCCTTTCATGATAAGGTGGGTAATATAGAAGGTCTTCCTAACCACCTTGGCAATGTGAGTGTCAAATGAGAGGTTAGTGTCAACTTGGGTCCCTAGGTCCCTGATTACTTCTTCCGTACTTAATGGATTACCACCTATGTGGTAATTTGTGGGTGCTTTGTTTTTCCCAAAGGGTATGACTATACATTTTTGGCGTTCAGTTTAAGGCCATGGCTCTGGCACCAGTTAACCATTTCTATGAGGCCTTTCTGAAGGATGCTTGTGTCCGCTGGAGTATCAATTATGGCGCCCAGTTTGCAGTCATCTGCGAACTTTGTTTGCCACAATCCTCCTATGTTTGCTTGTACCTCGGAAAAATAAATGCTGAACAAGAGGGGTCCCAGAACCGAGCCCTGTGGGACACCGCTTGTGACTGGCTTAGAGTCTGACATAGCTCCAGCAATTCTGACCTTGTGGGTTCTGTCCTTGAGCCAGTTTGCAACGCATCTTATGACATATGGGTTTACATTTACGCTGGTGAGCTTGTCTATGATGCCCGAGTGGGGTATTGTGTCGAAGGCTTTTGCAAGATCAAGGTAGGCTGTGTGAACTGCCTTACCCTCATCAATGGCCTTAGTGATTGTTTCAAAAAAGTCGACCAGGTTCAAAAGGCAGGATCTGCCCTTGACAAAGCCGAATTGGGTATTGCCGCTAAGCTTCCCAGTAAAAAAGCACCATTTTCAGCTTGACCATGAAACAACTATCTGCTCCTCAGTTGGACCTTCTTCTGCCATGAAATAAAAAAACAGTAAAGTAAGCAGCCTTTGCCACCAAGACAGGCTGATAATTTGGTTCCTCATACCACTCAATTTTTTTTTCTCAGATCCTTCTGGTGTTCAAACAGCTACCATGGACAGGGGGATAGCCGCATCCTCTGCAGCTGTTGGGGTCCCTTCAGGGGGCAAGGGAGAGGTACATTTGTCAGTGTTGGGAGATGGCACAGGGAAGTTACCCCAGTTTACCAGAATGTTGTGCCTATCCATGCCACTGGGAGAGCTGTTGTTGCCATTAAAAACCCTGTTTGCACCAACTTTCATGTCAAAAACAGACAGAAACTTGAACATTTAACTTGTCATGTATCAGTTTCTTTGGACAAAAGTATTTTAATGGGCTTGGCTCAGGGTATTGCAAGGTAGTTTTTGGTAAAAGGAATGGATTCCTCTTTCCTTGAAAAGTTTCAAGTATTGAATGTGAAGGGACAAATGCTGTTTTTTCTCCTCAGGTTTCTGTTTCAGATTCTAACAGAGAGTATGGTCCCTAAATCTCCCTTTCAGTGATTCACTTTTTCTGAGATTTTTTCCAGAATGTGCCAGTCCCTCAGAAAATATTATGAATTGCAGCCGCTGGATTTCCCAGAACTTTCACTCATCCTCCACCCCACTGTTGCCAGCATTGGAGGAGGAAGTGTTTATCACAGCCTGTGGTTTCCCTAACAGCCAACCTGCTGCCCTTAAGAAAGTATATAGAATCTACAAAGGTCATCAGTCTTTCAAGTTTTCTAGCCCTTTCCCAGCATTTGCAGCTTTAGTTAATCCAGCTGCTGCCAAGCATTTTTTTTTATTCTAATTCTTCTCCTTCTGACAAGGGTGGTAAATCTGTTGATATGTTTGGGACAAAAGTGTTTGCTTCTGCAACTTTGAATTTTAGAATTCTGAATTATTCAGCTTTTATGTTAAAGCCTGTATTGACTAATTATGAAATCATAAGGAATGGTTTTGCTGCAACTTCCTCTTATAAGAAAAAAATGTGCTTTTTGTTGTCTTGTTGCTTCTGTTTCACATGTCACTACTCTATTTAAAATGCATTTATGACTTTATAAGATACTGCTTCGAGGGCTGTTGGCACTGGTACTGTTTTGAGGAGGTTTGCCTGACTGCATTTTCAGAACCTTCCAGGAGGTGCCAAAAATGAAGTTTTGAATTCTCCTTTGGATAGAGATGTAATTTCAGGATCCTTTGCTGTAAAAGTTATGAATAAGTATAATGATAGAGGTAAGCAGATTCCTTGAATCTCTCAAGACTTTTCATCTGCCCTGTAAGTTTTCCAAGGAATTTTTCTCTGCTTCCTTGTCCAGTTTTGGAAAGAAACAAAATAAACAGACTCAGCAGAATGCTGGTAAGCATACATTTAAAAAGCAATGTCAGGGAGGTTCCAGAAAGAAAGCTGGACCCCCCCCTCAGTAAAGGACAGTAAAATAAGGCAGAATGACTATTTAAGAGACCTTGACTCTCTCCCATACCATCCTGGCAATCCCTTACCCTTTCCAGAAGGTCTAAATCTCCATTTCGTTGACAACAAATTGAAAGAAATTGGTTTTGAAGCTGATCCAGGTAGAATACTGGTGGCAGTGGGAGGAAATCCTCCTTCACAGGGGATTCCTCCTCATCTGCCAGATGAAACCCTTCTCCCCTCTCCTGTCTTATTATCATATGCTGTCTCGGGGGTAATAGAAGCAGTTCCTCATAGTACCAAGGATAGAAAGTTCCTGAAGACCAGTTCTGGACTGTTCTTTCTTGTTTCAGTTTGTCATAGTGCTCAAGTTCAAAAGTTCAAAATGCTTTCATTCCATAACCCATTACTCTTCTTCCTCATTTGAGTTTTTTAGTAGATTTCACATCACATTCTTATTCATCCTGATTTCAGGCATTTCTTTAGGTTTCGTATGTCTGCATCGTATTATATGATGTTAAGTTGTCTATCTCACCTTCATTCTTGCTGGATGGGTTCGGAGCCGATCCTCTGCTCCGACTCGACCTTTTACTAAAGTTCGAGAGCTATTTACCGGCTCGAGGCCTCCCCTTATCCCACAATGCTAGGCGTGAGATACCCAGATCTCGTTTGCTGCTTCAGCTACGAGGTTGTGTTTTTTACCGGCTCCAGGTCGTATAATTCTTTATTGTATTTTTTACTACCAGTATTGGGTAATTTTTAGTTATTCTCCCTCATTAGTTTAATTAGATTGTGTACCCCTTTCGATCCCACTTAGAAACTCTTTTTTCAGTTGTTACAGAGTTTTCTTCAACCCCCCCCCCCCTCACCCTTTAGGGTAGTGTTAGTCCTAGTTAGCTGCCTTTTTCTATACTTATAGTCATCTTTTATAATATATATATATAGATATATATTTTTTGTTGTTAGTGATAACTGTTGTGGTTTTAGTGGTATTGTGTGTGTGTGTGTGTGTGTGTGCGTGCGTGCGTGCGTGTGTGTGTGTGTGTGTGTGTGTGTGTGTGTGTGTGTGTGTGTGTGTGTGTGTGTGTGTGTGTGCGTGTTGTTTTAAGCACTAGTTAACTTTCCTTGGTATCTCTTCTGTAATATGTCTAAAGATACCAAGGTCTCAGGTTTCAAGAAGTGTGACACGTGCTGTCAGAAGATGTCTCTGACAGACGGTCACACTTCTTGTGTTTATTGCTTGGGCCCCCTAAACCTGCAGGACTCCTGTTCGGTCTGTCATGCCTTCAGTCCAAGAGTCCTGCAGGAGCGTAGGAATAAGCTCATTTTGAGAGGTTTGTTAAAGCCAGAAGGATCCCCGGCCAAGCCTTCATCGGGGAAATCCTTAAAGCCCGCCAAACCGTCGGCCCCCTCTTTGGAGCCGACGCTGAGCGGAGCTTCTGCCTCCTCGTTGGTTCCAGCTGGAACCGACACTTCGAGACCTCAGTCTGCTCCAACATTGCTATCGGAGCCTTCTCTGAGCCGAAAGCGTTCGAGGTCTCCCTCATTAGACTCCGTTCGTTTGGCTCCCAGGTCTCCATTACTCCAGTCGGAGCGGAGCCATAGATCCCATTCCTCTCGGTCCTCCAGGCTATCTGATCATGACTTGGAGAGGGTGGTCATTAGGCTCCTTAAGTCGCAGGCACTAGCCAAAATGTTGACTAGCCCTTCTCAACAGACTGTGGCTATCCCTGTGTCTTCAACAGTTCCTCCTCCGACTCTACCACGGTGTTCGAAGCCGAAGCTTGTTGTGGCTTGAATTGTCGGAACCGATACCACACCTTTTGGCTCCCTCATTGGCTCCGATCTCTTCAATGGTTCCGTCCTTGGAGGGATCTGGGCACCGAGACTCCCTCGTCGGCTCCGAGGGGGTGAGTGGCATCAGACCCGTCTGACCCCATTCTCCCTCTCGGGGCCTTGGCACAGGTGAGCTCGGCCCCAACATCGGCCTCGGCGCAATCCCTCTCGGTGCCGGGAGGGGTTCACATCTCTTCGGAGCAGGGACCCTCTTCTCTGCCTGATAGGGGCGCCTTTGAGGTCATGAGGAGCGTGCTGACTCCGGTGTCGGCTCCGCGATCAACCCCTTCGGTTCCTCCCCTATGGTGCTTGCATCGGTCTCTGTCCACCCTCCTGACCCCAAGCGTGGAGAACAGGCGCTCCAGGTAGCCCCATTGGGTGCATCTTTCTCTTCCGAGGCGTCCCCTGATCATTCAGAGGAGCCCCCTTGGAAGAGAAAATGTAAGAGGAAACATGTTGACTCCCCCGAGTCAGTCACCTCAGATACGGACTTGGAGGATTCGGAAGGGTCCCCAAGGTCCCCCTCTAAGGATGACTCCTTCTCAGACATCCTTGAGATCCTTAGGCAGAGAGGGAATTGGACTGCCCGTAACCCTTCCGAGGAAGAGTCGGTGTACCTGGATGCGTTCGGTTCTCACCCTTCCACCTCCTGGGTGTCTCTGCCTTTCGACCTGCTCATGGAAGTGGTGGCTGGGAAGGCATGGACGGCCCCGGACACAGTGGAACCAACTCCCCGCAGGCCCACAAAATTCATTACAGCCCCGTCCGACAAACAGTTTCTTACAAATGGTGTCCCTGTTGATGCCATGGTGGTTGCAGCAGCTACTAAGAAGGAGTTGGCTGACCCTTCTGTACCTGTCCATCCACCTAATAAAGAATCTAGGACAATGGACAGGTACGGGAAGCGGATGTTTTCTTCAGTGACTTTTTCCATGCGGTCGCTGAATTATCTGTGCCATTTCACCCACCTTCAAAGGGATCTCCTTAAGGAACTGGGTGATACCCTTCAGGATCCATCTGCTGTGGGGTCTCAGGAAAAGATTAACTCCCAGCTGGCGACCCTTAACTCTATAGTCAACTCCTCCATGCGGCTTATTTCTTATGCAGCCGATGGGGTGAGTAGGGCCGCAGGCACAGGCGTGGCTTTGAGAAGACATGCCTGGATGTGGTTATGTAACTTTGCTGACCCCTTTAAGGCGTCCTTCACCAATACCCCCTTCGATGGTTCGGCTTTGTTTGGACCACAGGTGAAGGATACCCTTACCAGGTGTGAGCAGGAAGGCAAGACTCTCTCTGCCATGGGAGTCTGTTTTTCTACTCCCTCTAGACCATACCCTAAAGGTCAGAAGGGTGGAAAAATGTGGTTTCGCAAACCCCAGGGAGTCGTGCCTGACACACGTGGTGAGTTTCCCTCCAGGGGCAGAGGAGGAAACAACAATAGACGCTGCCCGAGGGGTAGAGGGGATCCGCAAAATCAGGGTAGCAGGGAAGCTTTCTCTGACAAACTCTTTCAGCACCCCTGAGGGGCTGCCCGACTGTCCACCCTCGGAGGCAGTCGGGGAAGATTGTCACTGTACCCAGAAGCCTGGCGACTCCTCACACAAGACAAATGGGTACAGTCTATCATATCCGTGGGTTACAAAATCCCTTTTGTCCACACCCCCGTGCAAACAAACAGATCCCTTCCAGATGTTCCACCCGGTCTAAGGGAACAAGCAGTACTAGAAATTTCAAAACTGATAGAAAAAAGAGCCATCCAGCCAGTCCCAGCAGACCAGCAAGGATCCGGGATTTACTCCAAGTTCTTTTTGGTACCAAAAAAACAGGGGATTGGAGACCCATTTTGGATCTCAGCAAGTTAAACAAGTCTGTTCAAAGAACGAAGTTCCGGATGGTCATGCTTCAGTCCATTCTACCCTTTTTGGGTCTGGACAACTGGATGTGCTCCATAGACCTTCAGGATGCGTACTACCATATCAGAATGAACAGATGCTCCAGGAGGTTTTTCCACTTCCGGCTGGGAGCCAGTCACTATCAATTCAGAGCCCTGACCTTTGGTCTCACCACAGCCCCCAGGGTGTTCACCAAATGCATGGCAGTGGTTACGGCTCACCTGAGACGGCGAGGATTCCAGGTGTTTCCATATCTAGACGACTGGCTCCTAACTGCTTCCACCAAGCATCAGCTAATCCGAGCTAGGGATTATACCATCCAAACTTGCTCTGAGCTAGGTATCTCTATAAACTTCGAAAAGTTTGCATTGTCGCCTTGTCAATCTATAACCTTTATGGGCGCCATATTAAATACAAAAGAACTGTCAGCAAAACCTCCATTAGAAAGAGTATTAGACATTCGCCGACATGTTCAAACGTTACTACAGTGCAAGAGAATTCGGGCCAGATTTGTACTGAAAACCTTGGGTCTCATGGCAGCAGCAATCACATTACTTCCCCTGGCTCGTTTTCACATGCGAATTCTTCAATGGACGCTTTTTACCCAATGGTCCTTTCAACAGCTTCCGATGTCTCACAACATAATAATCACCCAATCATGCAAAGACCACCTTTCTTGGTGGATGGTGTCCCCTCAAGTTTTTCAGGGCAGACCGTTTGTCCTTCCTCCTCCGGTTGCCACGGTGACAACGGATGCCTCCCTGATCCGGTGGGGGGGGGGCATTTGGCAACCCCTAGAGTACCATCTGCACATAAACTTCTTGGAGATGAGAGCAGTACTTTTAGCGTTGCAAGCTCTTCAGGACTCTCTACCTACCAGGACTATTGCAGTTCAGACGGACAATATGTCGGTCCTTTCTCCCTGCTCCTCTAACTTTCCCTGCTTAGAAGTATTCTCTACCCAACCCCATAGAACCAATAATCATCATCTCCACACACCTATATTCTTACTTTCAGAGTGTATCTTAAGAACCAAACTCAAAACCCCTAGTATAAACAATAAAACTATTTCAAACACTTACCTACACCCTGGCTGTTGTTCTCCTTCACCTGCCTCAGGTCACTGATTGTTTTCTGGCCTTCCGCCTCCTTGGCTCTTCCCGCTCTGTTCGCCCTGTGGGCTCACTCTGCTCCCCTACCCTGCCCCAATTCCCAGTGCTCCTACATTTATTCCCCCACTTCCAACCACTCCCTCTACTCCATCCAATCCAAATACACCTTACCCGCCCCTTCCTCCTCCCCTTTCCTCTATTGACCACTCCCTCAAACTCCTATTACCTCTTTACCATCTTTCTCTATCACCTCCAGCCTCACTCCACTACCATGCCCTCTCTGCCTTCCAAATTCATTCTCCTCTCTTCCTTTACTTTCCTTCTATTATACCTATATCAAATCTCCTCCTATACTGATTCCCATTTACACTCACCCCCATTCAGTCCACATCACCTCCTCGCTTCCCATTACCACAACATCTCAGCTTCTTTATTTCACTCCCACCCTATCCTTCTCTTAAAAATAAAACATTTCCCAACCTCAAATATGGACTTCAAAATTAAACCTAATCCTTACTATTCTCTTCCATCAAAATTCAAACCTAAAAAACACATCTCCCATCCCTCTTACATTAAGCTATCAGGCGATATTCACCCTAACCCTGGCCCTAACTCTTCTCCTACTAATCTCCCCCACTCCAACAACAAACCCTCTAACAAAAACCTCAAATTTCTCTCTATTAACGCCCAAAGCTTAAAAAATAAATCAACCCTCTTCCATGCCTGGCTCAACCACAATTCTCCTGACATAGCTGCTATCTCTGAAACCTGGCTAAAACCCCACATTACTGACTCTGAATTCCTGCCTCCAGGATTTCACTGCCTTCGATCTGACCGACCAAATAAAAGAGGTGGTGGCGTCGCACTAATATACTCCAATCTCCTGTCCATAACTCCTTACACCAACCCCATCCCTTGTTTCAACAACACTAAAATTGTAATTGGCCTTCTAAAAGTAAACCACCATAAAAGCATCTGCATCATTTGCCTATATATCCCCTCTGGCAACAATACTAATACTCTGGAAGACATCCTCTCTTGGACTTCCTCTAATATTAACCTAGAAACCTTCATTTTGGGTGATGTAAATATTGACTGGGGTAAAATAAATAACACCAATCCCTCAGTAGCCATCAGCCTATTCAAATTCACCCAACTTACTAACTTTATTACTCGGCTCAACAAAACAAATCCCCCTGGCTCTATACTTGACTGGATCCTAGTATCTCATCCTAATAAAATTGTAAAATCAGGCATTTCTCCTGACCCATTAGGAGACCATTTCCCTGCTTTCGCTATTCGAGCAAATCCCTCCTCCCCTCACTCTCACCAGTACATCCAAACGCGTAACCTATCTAACTTCAACCCCACTTCTTTCTCTGACTCTCTAAAACTAATTAACTGGAACCCCCTAAAAACACTACCTTTAGATGAAGCTGTTTACTTCTTCAACTCTGCATTCTTAACTGTCCTTAACTCCTACGCCCCTATTAGAACAAAAAGAGTCAAAACAAATAGCTCCCCCTGGCTCTCTAATGACACAAAAAAGCTTATGCGACAAAGAGATAAAACTTGGAAAGCCCACCTTAAACTCAAGCAACCAGAAACCTTCCTTAAATATAAGCAGTTAAGAAACCTAGTCAAAAAACAAGTCATTAAAGATAAAAAGTCTTACTATTCCAAACTACAAGAACACCATGTAAGAAATCCCAAACAATTCTGGAACTCCATAAATTCCCTCCTTAAACCAGGTACAAAAAACAATCCCTCCCCTGACACCAGCAAATCTGACTTTGAAATAGCCTCCCTCTTCAATTCATTTTTCACCTCCGCTATCGCAGAACTTACCAAAACTTTCACCAGCAACAACCCTTCGCCCCTCCCTGCTCAATCATCACTTCACTTATCTCCTGCCCCCTTTTTCGAACTCAAACCAGTATCCACCAACACAATAAGGAAACTTCTCCACAAACTAAAGTCTTGTCCCCTGACAGCATTCCATCCTCCTTCCTAAAAATATCTTCTGACACTATTGCCATACCTGTCTCTATCCTTATTAATAGGTCTCTACTCAAATCATATGTACCCAAACTATGGCTCTCTGCCTTCATTTTGCCTCTCCATAAAGGAGGCAAAAATTTCACTGTCTCCAACTACCGCCCCATAGCAATCCTCTCCCCTATCTCCAAAATACTTGAAAAATGTATACACCTTCAGCTCCTGCCATTCCTTACCAAGCACCAACTTCTCTCCTACACAACACGGCTTCCGCCCTGGACACAGTACTACCACCACCCTTCTATCTTTCTTGCATTCTATCAACTCTGCACGTGATTCCGGTAATATAGTCTCCTCTGTTCTTCTAGATCTATCCAAAGCCTTTGACACTAACTCCCATTCACACCTTCTAAACCACCTCTCTAATCTTAGCCTCTGTCAGAAATCCCTATCTTGGTTCTCTAGCTACCTTTCTAACAGGTCCCAAGCTATGAAGTTGGGCCAAGCCACCTCTTCCTTCCTTCCTACCCCCACAGGAGTACCCCAAGGCTCCATACTCGGCCCTCTACTATTTAACATCTTTATTAACGACTTCCACAAAGCCATCCCTAACACCAAAATTGTGCAATACACGGACAATTTCACTTTAATCTGTTGTGCCCCCAATCTAACTGAACTCAAAACCCTAACACAGAATGCCTTCTCTACCACTGAAAACTGGATGGGCCAAAATCATCTTGCCCTAAATCCAAACAAAACCAAGATCATCCTCTTCTCTCCTACCAAATCCTCCTCTCTGAATAAGGACTCATTTCAAATTACCAGCCTTAACAACTCCAACATTGAAATTGTACCCTCTACCAAGCTTCTCGGCGTTACCATTGATGACCAACTAAAATTTTATAGCCATATCTAGCTAAACATCAAAAAACACACATAAAACTTGGCCTACTTTACAGAAACAACCACTTCCTCTCTCCTCACACCAGACTTACCCTTGCCTCTTCCTTCCTTCTTCCCTCCCTTCTGTATGGTGCTCCCCTCCTCACAAACTTATCTTCCTCACTTACCTCCAAAGTGGAATAATGCTACAACAAAATTTCCAGAATTGCCACCAATGCCAAATCCTCCTCACATCACTTCTCCTCCCTCCTCTCCCTAAACTGGCTCGAATTCCCCAACCACCTTGACTTTCTTCAAATCACAATTGCCCACAAATTACTGTTCCACCCTACCAACTGCCCTGCTCTCTCTAACATTCTACAACCTTATTCCCCCCTAGACAACTTAGATCTTCCCACCAAAACCTAATCTCCGTTCAAAAAACAAAGCGCACCGCAGGTAAACTACTCTTATCCTTTACTATAGCCAAAAAATGGAATGCCTTGCCCTCAACTCTAAGATCCTGTACCAACCTCAACAACTTCAAAAAACACCTATATTGTTATCTCTATCAAAACAGGAAATGCAATTGCTCTCTTCAGCCCATTCCTCCCACTTTATCCTGCCACCTCTCTCCAGACTAACCCCATTTACCTTACTTTACCTCTACTAAATCCTCACCTCAGATTACTAAATATCAATCTCCTAATCTTATTTTGCATTAGCCAGTGTCATCCTCCATAAGCATTTGAAACTGTTGAGACTTATTCTCTGCTGATAACTGTTATTTCCAATGAAGCTGTCTCTGAATATGTATGTAACTTTTATATTGTTTTTATGTAATTGTATGTAATCATATTAACAATTTTAACTGCTGTTTCCTGTTGGAGCTTTTCTCCCCGGGCCTCGACTGAAAACGGACTCCATGCCCAGTGGACTTCCCCGGTAATCAAACTGCAATAAATAAATAAATAAATAAATAAATAAATAAATAGTGTGGTACATCAACAAGCAGGGCGGAACCAGGTCCTATCCCTTATGTCGAGAAGCAGTCAGACTCTGGCAGTGGGCGATCTCCTCTCAACGGTTTCTGATAGCAACGCACATCCCCAGGAAGTCCAATGTCATAGCTGATAGGCTAAGCAGAGCAGTCCTTATGCCTCACGAGTGGTCTCTCAATCAGTTAGTAGCTGACAAAATTTTCTGCAGATGGGGTCAACCTTGCTGCGACCTTTTTGCAACCCCTCTCAACAGCAAGTGCACCGACTTCTTCACTCTCTTCCCCCTCCCAGGCCATTCCCCCAGAGACGCTCAAGTTCACGATTGGCCCCGGGGTCTTCTCTATGCATTCCCTCCTTTTTCCCTTAATTCCAAAACTGATTCAGAAAGTGACCGCTTTGGAATCCAGAATGATCCTCATTGATCCTTACTGGCCTCGACAAATTTGGTTCCCATTCCTGCATTATCACCTGCTGGAGCAGCCCTGGAATCTTGACCCAGTGCCAGACCTCTTGATCCATCAGTCAGTCGGGCTGCACCAATCCCTTCACTCTCTCAACCTCACAGCTTGGTTGCTCCATTTCCAACCTTAGCCAGGCTTCCACATATTTCTCAGCCAGTGCGTGAAATCATACTTTCTTCGCACAAATCTTCTACTAGGAAGACTTATGCTAGTAAGGGGAAACGTTTTTCTTTCTGGGCAGAGGCTAGAATGATAGACCCCTTTACAGCCCCTGTCCATAATGTTTTAGATTTTTTGGCGGAACTTTTTCGAGCAGGTTCCTCGTCTGCCACCATTAGGGTCCAATTGGCTGCTATCGCAAATTTTCACGTTGGCCTATCAGAGTCCAGTATCATGTCCCACAAACTTTGTAAAGCCTTTCTCAAAGGGACTGTTTTACTTAGACCCCCTGTTAAAGATCCCCCCGTGGGATTTGAACTTGATATTAACTTCTTTGATTCTCCCTCCCTTTGAAACTGCGGCTTCTTCTTCCTTAAAGTTACTCTCCTGGAAGACTCTCTTCTTAGTAGCCATCACCTCAGCCAGAAGAGTATCAGAACTTCAAGCCCTTTGTATTCGTCCTCCTTATCTTATTTTTCACAAAGACAGAATTTCACTCAGGACTAATCCTTCCTTTTTACCCAAAATACCCTCAAAGACAAATCTCAGTCAGGCTATTGACCTTCCTGTCTTTTTTCCTAATTATTCAAACAGAGCTGAATAAAAGTTACACTATTTGGACGTTCACAGGCAACTACGTTTTTATTTGGATAGGATCAAACAGACAAGAAAATCAGATCAACTCTTCCTGTCCTATGCTGAGGGCAAGCAGGCCCTGCCAATTTCTAAGGTAACCTTGTCCAGGTGGCTGGCCTCTATTATTACCTTGATCTACCAACTGAGACATAAAGAACTCCTTACAAAACCAAAAGCTCATTCCACCAGGGCATTGGCTATGTCGGTAGCTTTTCAGGCTAGACCCAATGGAATCTATTTGTGCTGCAGCCAACGTGGGCCACTCTTCATACCTTCATTTTGCATTACAAGTTGGATATGGCGTCCAGGAGTTGAGCTGATTTTGGTTCCACTGTGCTCAAGAGTCTGTTTCAATGAGCCACCCAGGGCTAAGGTGCTAGGGACACTGTCCCATCCAGCAAGAATGAAGGCGAGATAGACAACTTAACGTTAAGAAGTTATGTACCTACCCTAACGTTCCATGTTAGTTGTCTTCATCTCGCCTTCTTTCATGCGTCCCACCCTCCATCCCCCTAGCCTGGTTAGGACCGAGAAGAATCCCTTTTGAGGCCTTCTTCCAATGGTTGACTCTTTTTTTTTAGGTTACGTCCTCCTCTGTTTGTAGCACTGTAGGTAAACCTTGTGGTGGGAACAGGTGTTTTTTTCCATGGTGTTAGCTCTACCAGACGAGATCTGGATATCTGACGCCTAGCATTGTGGGATAAGGGGAGGCCTCGAGCCGGTAAATAGCTCTCGAGCTTTAGTAAAAGGCCGGGTCGGAGCCGAGGATCGGCTCCGAACCCATCCAGCAAGAAAGAAGGCGAGATTAAGACAACTAACATGGAACGTTATGGTAGGTACATAACTTCTTATTCCTTGCCATACCATTTGGACTTGCCACTGCTCCAAGAGTCTTCACAAAGTGTCTAGCTCCTGTCTTAGCCCTTTGAGGGCTACAGAGTATCCATATTATTCCATACTTAGATGACTTGCTTATCTTTGCAGAACCTTTTTTCAAAGTGACAGGAATCTTTCACTTGGGTAACAGATCTCTTTCACAGGCTGGGGTTCCAGAGAACATTCAAAAGTCTTTTTTTTACTCCATTGCACAGGATTATGTTTCTGGGATACCTGCTAGACTCAGCAGTACAAAGAGCATTTCTTCCACAGAATGGAATAGATGTAAATCTATTCCAGGAGTTTTCCTCTCAGACTTCTGTCACTACGAAGGAAGAGCTCAGGATTCTGTGTCTCATGGCATCCATGGTTCTGTTGATACTGTTTGGAAGACTCCACATGAGAAATATACCATGGTACCTGAAATCTACTTGGTCCCAGCACCAACAGCCATTATCAGTTCAAATTTAATTTCTGGAATTTGTGAAAAGAGAAATCTCTTGGTTAAGACATCAGATATTCTTAAATCCAAGTCTCCTCTTCTCCCCTTTTGCTCCAAAGCAGTCAATCACTGCAGACACCTCATACTTTATATGGGGAGGAGTGTCAAAGGGGATAAAAGTGAGAGGTGTCTGGGACAGGCAACACAGAAAAAAGCATAAAAGAGTTGTATTTGTGTGAGTTACTATCCTATGGCTTGTCTTGCGTCATTATCAAGGTTCATTTGTTGTCCATTTCAGTATGTCAGCCTATGGATCCCTCTCTTTCAACAAATTTTCTTTTCATAATGTTTTTGAAAAGGGTGCTTAAGAAGCCTCCCAGCAAACCTCTGGCTGCTCCTTGGAATTTTAATTTTGTGTAGAGAAACCACAGCAATTTCTTTTTTTTTTACCACTAAGCCATCTGAGCTTAGTTGCTGCCTTTGAACCAGTTCATCTGGCTGACCTGAGGTTCTTAACTTGGAAAACCTGTTTTGCTGATTGCTCTGACATCTGTAAAAAGAGTATCTGAATGGCAGTCTATTATACTGGGTTAACCTTGTCTCATTTTCCACAGAGACATGGTTTCTCTGAGAACTACTCCATTTGTATGCCTAAAGTGGTGTCCAAATTTACTTTAAGCAAAACATCTGTTTCCCTGTTTTCTTTCCAGAATCCAGAAGTGAGGGAGAAAAGATGCTTTATACTTTGGATGTCCACAGACAACTCAAGTACTATCTTGTCAGACAAACATCTTAAAGATCTTTGGATCAGTTGCTAATTTTTTGTGAAGGTAAGAAGAAGGGGCAACCTGTGTCAAAGCAGACTGTTTTCAAATGGTTGCCTTAGGCTATTGCATTTAATTATTTGCACCACAAAAAACTATTCCAGGCAGGGTCTGTGCACATTCTACCAAGGCATTGACTTCATCTGTGGCTTTTTGGAAAGGGTTGGATTCTAGAAGTATTCTTGAAGCAGCAACTTGGTCCTCTGTGCATACTTTTACAAAGCAGTATAAACTAGATTCCTTTTATATGGGTAGGACAAGCTTTGCTAGGACCACTTTCTAGAGGCTCTTGGACCCTTCCATTTCCAACTCCCAGTTGTACAAAGCCATGGTAATCTACTCGTCTATCTCAGGCTACTGCATCAGTGATCAATTTGAAGAATAAAAATGAACCACATCCGGGAAAGAAACCGTGCTGAAGTATTTAAAATCACCACTTTTAATACGACTTTAAATACTACTACAAAACGTAAAATCTTAAAGCATTCACAATGCAGAAACTACATAAGCACTTTCATCCAGTAATATGAACTTCATCAGATTTCCTTCTTATCATAGGCTTAACGTTTAAATATCTTTACAGAGCCATCCTATTGGTCATTGCAAGGAAATCTGATGAAGTTCATATTATTGGACAAAAGCACTTATGTGGTTTCTTTGTATTGTGAATGCTTTTATGTTTTTACATTTTGTAATCGTATTTAAAGTTGTATTAAAAGTGGTGATTTTAAATATCTCTGAACCATTTCTTTCCTGAACGTAGTTTATTTAATTTTTATAGTTTGCCAGTGGATATGCACATTGTTCAGTTTGTTTATTCGTATATCATGGTGAGGAAATGGAGGTGGGTTTGCCGGTTTTGTTATCACAGTCTGGAGATGAGCAGCTAAATAGATCCATAGAGAACCTCAATCTCCTAATTCAGCACTTGACTCAACAGGTGTATAATTTGACACAGGAAAGGACCGTGGGATGGAACGGTCAATATACAAACTTGTCAGAGCCAGTGATACGGATGGATTTACAAAATACAAATTTACCCGAGTTAATGGTTTCAGTCATAACGGACAGGAAACAAGACTGAAAGATTTAGTGAATTGTATTAACCAGGGAATAGATACAGTGAAACAATTTGATCCCCTTATGTTTCTGGACAGGTAAATGGTACTACAATGCTGTCGAACGGTAATACTGATGTTATGACAAGGCATGGACAACAGCTTCCTTGATGAGAATTACCAGTATTGAATGATTGGTCACAAGTGAATTTTGAATTTAACATGGAAGCTACCCCGTTAATTAGTAATAAAATGAATGATAAAATGATTGAACTGGATTTTAAACTATTACGATACAAGAAATTACAATTAGAAAATGACTATTTAAAAGAATGTATTAAGAACAAATTGATTCCGAAGGATCTTAAAAGAATGTATTAAGAACAAATTGATTCCTAAGGGTCTGAGATTGTGGCAGTACCCACGGTGTTAGTAGAGTATTCGCCATTACATCAAGACCTTTTTTTCCTCAAATTTTTTTTTTATTTTTCAAATACATTTGAATGAATTCCATAGTATTTATACATAACATTTTAAATAGCTATGTACACTACTTACACTAGCCTGACACTATAATAGATCTTAATATCTACAGTTGTTTTATAAGTATGTCAAATCCATTATCAGACTGTCTGATCAATTATTGTTTAGTGTCAATCAATGATAAGACTTTTCCCCAAGGGTTGTAAATAAATGGCATTGGATAAATGCTTAGTTCTTTAATTTTAATTTCCAATAATGCTGCAGTCTTTGGTAGGCTGTAGAAGTCTTCCAAAGTTGGTATTGTGTTAGTATTCCATCATCTTGTTATACACTTCCTTGAAATTGAAAGTATAGTCCATACTAGATACATGTTTGACCTATTCAAATGAGGACCTTCATTCACATTTAATAATATAAGAGCTTTAGTTAAATAAAATGATTCATTAAATAAAGCCTGTTGAAAGTTAGTAATACCATTCCAAAATGGCTTAATTTTAACACAGTCAAAGGAAATGTGGTTCCAATATGCATTGTGTACTTGCTCACATCTCCAACATATTCCTTTTATCGAATAACTCATTTTACTGATTCTGTCTGGGGTTAAGAATGCTCTGTGCAAGCATTTCCAATTAAAAACTTTCCAGTATTGTGTAAAGGATGTATATTTTATCAATAATAAGATATTTGTTTTAATATCTTCAGTTAATTGTATTTAGTGTCCTTTTGTTATATATTTCCAATATGAGGTTTTGGGTGTTGTTTTATAGTTTATCAATATTTTGTAAAATTTTGAAATACTGTTTCTCATGTCAAAGTCATTATATATGATTTCATATATGTATTCATAAATTTAGGTATTTCTTTAAATGAAGAATTGTTAATTATTCTACTTAAATCTTGCGAATATGACAGAATACTCTGTAAAGTTCGCCAGTCCTGTTGTGGAATTTTGTATGTTGTTTTTATTACTTGCATATCTAAAACTTTCAGTTCTTTGATACATTGGAGACAACAAACAAATCCTTTCTGTTCCCAGGAATTAATAATTTCTCTATATATTTTATGTGGAAATTTTTTGTGACTATAAATGGTGTTAAAAGATCAAACCATATTTTTAAATCTCTATTTGCATTAATAATTTTCCTAATTGAGTCAATGTAATAATTAATCATATGAGTTTTAGTGGATTTAGTTATGTTATATTGCATGCTAATACATAATATGTGGCAACTTGTTTTTAGCTGTTTGACATTTTTCTTGTAAATCAAATTCTTTCCAATTTGCAGAGTAATTTGGACTTATCCAGTCTGAGATTGTTTTAGATATTGATGCTTTTATATATGTTTCTATATCAGGAAAGTTTAATCCTCCCTGTTTCCATGGTCTGATATGATGTATTAAAGCTATTTTGTTTCTTTTGGGAAATCATAACAATTTTATTAGGCATGAATTTATTTCTTTAAGTATATTAATTTCTAGTAACAGTTATATTGCCAAGGCTATATATAAAATCCTGGGCAGTAAAACCATTTTTATTAACTGTAGTCTATCTTCAAATGTTAATATTATTTTGTTCCATTTTTCCGCAGACATTTTAATTGTATTGATGATATTATTGGAGTTTTTGAGACTAATTCATTATTATCCTTGCATAACTCAGTTCCTAGATATTTTAAGGTAGATTCTTGTTTCCCTGTGATGTGATCCCCCTTAATCTGCAGTTCTTTTTTTATTTAAAAATAAATATTTTGATTTTGATTTATTGAAATGGAGTCCTGAAATCATATGAAATTTGTCAATTAATATATCTAATTATTCTAATGTCTCTTTTGTATTAGATAATATTGTAATATGTCATCAGCAAATAGCATTACTTTAGAATTGTATTGTTCATAAACATCCATTCCTTTGATTTTTATATTGTTACGAATTGAATCTGCCAATATTTCAATAGCCAGAGAAAATAGAATCGGTGACATGGGACATGCTTGTTTAGTGTCTTTTGTTATATGTATAGATTCAGAGGTAAAAGGACCTAACCTGACATACGTTAAATTATATATATATATATATATATATATATATATATATATATATCTTCTTTAGGAGATGAACAAAGGATGCAGGAAATTCAAATAGCATTAGGATTTTGAATAAATAGTCCCAATTTAGAGAATCAAAAGCTTTCTCTATATCTCAGCCAATTATGAGTGTTTCTTTATTTTCTTTATTAACATAATCTATAAGGGAAATTATCCTTTTAATATTGTCATGTGTGTGTCTATGATATATAAATCCAGTTTGATCCTTATTTATTGTTTTGGATAGTGGTATTTTCATTCTGTTAGCTAATATTGTCATAAATATCTTATAGTCATTATTTAATAATGATATAGGTCTATATGAGGTACAAAGGTTGGGGGTTTGTTTTCCATTAGAATTGGTGTGATTAAGGAATATCTCCAAGAGGGTGGTATTAAAGCTTGTGACTGAATTCCTAATAGAGTTTAATGGAAAAGGGAACGTATCTTTGAAGGAAAATGTTTATATATTTCCATAATTATGCCTTCTATACCTGGAGTTTTATTATTTTTACCCTCTTTTATTGTATCTGTAATTTCTTTGTAGGATATGGGTGCTTGCAAATCTAGTTTTAATTTTTCTGGTATTTTTTTTTTTATATTAGAACATTTTTAATCCAGATTTAATTGATCGATATGTATATTTTATTTTTGGAAATGTTCCATATAGTGATTTCCATAGGCATCAAGAATGTCACCCATATCCAAGACATTTTTCCCTTTTTTTTTCTTTGAAGATGCTTTTAATGTTATTAGCTTTTGATTGTATTTTTATTTTATTTATTTTTATTTTACATTTGTTAACCGGGAGAGTCCGACTGGATACATGTCCATTTTCAGCGGAGGCCCTGGGAGAAAAGCTCCAGGTACATAACAGACATATGAACATTGTTAATGCAAAAAAGGAAGATAGTTGAGTTCTAAATACAATATAAAGATACATCACATCTTGGGAAAAAAAAAACAATAGCAGCATATAAAAAAAAACATAGGTCAGTTACAAAGGCGCCTTGTTAAAAGCTGTTAAGGATAGTGAGGTAAGAGAAGGGTAAATGATAGTGGTTAATCAGGTTTGGAACAGGGACATTGCCAGAGAGTATTGAGATGGGGTTTAAGCTTTTTTTGAATTGTAGGAGTGAGGGTTCTGAGGTGAGCATGGTCGGTAGGGAGTTCCACATTTTACCTACAAAGTTTGATAATAGAGAATCCCCAGCAGAATTATTGGCTTTGGTAGTTTGAGCTAAGATCTTATTGGAGGAGCGTAAAGATTGCAGGTTAATATAGGGGTGAATGATGTTTTTCAGAGCTGGTGTTTTCTCTGGGTGATACAGTATCTGGTGAGCCGTTTTGAGTTGGTTGAAATGGAGTTGGCTGGAAAACTCTAACCACCCTAGTTGCTTCAAGTTAGTTGTATTTTGATTCTTGTGGATAAATTATGTAGATATTTGGGAGAAGTGGCCAAGGTATTAATTTTTAGTTTTTCTAAAGCTAAACTAGTTTTATGTGTTAGAAAAATGAAAGAATCAAACAATTCACCACAATATCTCCGGTTCCACCAATAAGCGCTGAAACCTCCAGTGACCACAACGATGTGACTCTTCAAAAACGGTTTATTAAATCCACATAACGCCAATAAAACAAATCTACTAACACAGACTAAGACGACATCACAGTGCTAGAAGTAGTACATGAATGAATTCAAGTTCAAAGCACTGACTTTGCACAACAATGAAAACGTAACTCCAATTAAAAAAAAGACGCCAAAGAATGGCTAGAGTTTAGCGCTTTCAACCAGATTAACTGGTCTTCTTCAGAACTAGTGAAAAATACATACCATTCAGTATAAATAAATTCATTGGCGCCAAATAATTTTTTTTCTCCTTAAAGGTACAGTGTTAAAAAAAAATGTGATGTCGTCTTAGTCTGTGTTAGTCGATTTGTTCTATTGGCGTTATGTGGATTTAATAAACCGTTTTCGAAGAGTCACATCGTTGTGGTCACTGGAGCGCTTATTAGTTTTATGTGTTAGAATTTCCTTGTATTTATTGTTTAATACTTCTACTTTCTTTTTCATCTCCAAATTATTTTTATTTCTTTTCACCTTTTACTGACAAAAGTTTGGATTGTAGATCTATATATACCAAGTTAAGGTTTTACCATATATGTAAGCTTTTAATGAGTCCCATATCATTATTTTATTTATCTCTGTTGTGTAATTAAAATCTTAGAAGAACTGTAATCCAGATAATAACCAGGGTTTGAACTCTTTCATTTTAGTTATATATGCCGGAATTCTGGAGTTAAAGATTAATGGTTTGTACCCATTTTGAAGTTTTAGTATCAATGAATTGTGATCTGAAAAGGGACAGGGAGTGATTGAGAAATTATTGATTTTAGAGTGTAAGTCATGGGCAGCAAATATTTTATCTATTCTACTTTGGGTACTAAATCTGTGATCTTGATGGGAAAACAACAAATATTTATCTTCTTTAAATTTGAAAGTATCTACAAGATGAAATGATTCTACCCACTTGTTTAAAGCTTCTGATACAGCAGGTATATGCAGTGGTCTTTTATTTGTAGTTTCAGAAATATCAAATATACAGTTAAAATCTCCTCCTAATATTAAGTTGCCTTTATAATTATTGGAAATGAAATCCAAGTTTTTTAACAGTTCCTGTTCCAGTGCCTGGGAACCAGTATAGATTGGCTAGGGACCATATTCTGTTATTATATTTAACTTTTACTAATGCCATAAGGCCTTTTTTCTCTTCATACTTATAAATGGTATCTGGGTTAATCACATTTGTTTTCCATAAAATTGTAAACCCTTTTGTCTTTGTCTTATAAGTAGATTGCACCAATATCATATATTCCTTAGGATTCCATTTGTAATTGCCATTTGTTTTGAAATGAGTTTCTTGAAGGAAGACAATTTGTGCTTTGTTCAGTTTTAAATATTTCAGTAGATTTGATCTCTTGCTAGAATTGTTTAAGCCATTGCTATTTAAATATAATAAAGTTAAGTCCATCTTAGGTTATTTAGACTATGTATTTTTTGTTTTTTTTTGTGACTATTAAACATTTTCCTCTGATAACTATAAAGTATATGTTTGAGCTTTTAAAGGGAATTATACTTTGAGTTTTTACCAATAAAGTAATGTTTTTGTCAGGCATACTAAAAAATTTTTTGTGAAATAAAGTTAAATTAATTAATATTACAAAACTAAGAGCCGCACTAGCCATGGAATGAAAACATTCCTAATCTGATAGATACGCCTAAATCCATCAGATTATTACTCATACTTTAACAATCCAGAACATCTGAGCTCCATAAATTGAATTTTCATATGGAGAATATTTGTAATAGGAATAAGCAGTATTTATATTATTTTGAACAGATGTAGTACTATTGTAGAATAGACAGACTTCTAATACAATATAAATGTCTACATATTGTATAAGCAATTAATATTTACATGGAAGATAGATGACAAGCAATTCATAGTAAAGTAGGATGTATCATATATAAAACCTAAGTAAAAGATTGTAACACACAGTTATTTAACATATTCACCCTTATTGATGAATTCTTTCAGAACTTATTACTTAATATAAATAGATGGTAATAATATTTATACCTAATGTTTATGATACAATGTATTTTACTGGATATATCAGAAGTTATATTTCATTGTTTGCCAGAATTTAAGTAATCACTTTGTTGGTTGCTAACTTACTTAACGCATCAAGTTTGTTTTATGTGAACATTAATCAAAATTAGTGCATTTTAATTATCAGTGCATCCCTCTTCCCCCCATTTCCTACACATAAGGCTTTTTGTATCTGTCATTTCTTATTATAAAATGAGTAAAATTATAGGTTAAAAATAAGAAATTATGATTAATGATAACAAGTTCCCTTTCCATATTCATAAATTGCCATTTTATGGCATATACTGAAAGTTTTTAGATTTAAATGGCAACATTCTATTTTGTATAATCAGAAAAGGTTAAACTGAGTGATTATTGTCACTTTAATACTATTTCTTCAGAATGTGATTGTTACATTCTGTGACATTCCTAGTCCAGGCTTCTGTTGTTTCCCTTGAACAACTTTGTCAGTTTGATGTCATGTATAAAACATTAGTTACCTTGGTAACAGCTTAAATATTATGTATGGTCAAGATGGGTTACAAAACCACAGTTCAAGTTAAAGCAGTTATATGACTTTTTATGCACATTTACTTATATGCGAAAATCATCATGCTTCCCCTGATGTTTAATATAGTGTATGTCATTTATGACAAGTTAAAACAGTAGTGTTATTATACACAAGCCAATGTTATTAAACTGCGTGTCTATTGTCAATTTAATGCTATTTGTTCAGAATATGATTGTTACATTCTGTGACATTTTAAGTTCAGGCTTCTATTGTTTCTCTTGAACAACTTTGTCAGTTTGATGTCATGTATAAAACATTAGTTACCTTGGTAACCGCTTAAGTATTATATATGGTCAAGATGGGTTACAAAAACTACAATTCAAGTTAAAGCAATTACATGACTTGTTATGCATATTTACTTATAATAAGAAAATCATCATACTTCCCCTTGATGTTCAAAGTAGTGTATGTCATTTATAACAAGTTAAGACAGTAGCGTTATTATACACATGCCTATGTTATTAAATCCTGTCTTTAAAATCTAAATTCAGCAGACTGCTTCATCTTATATGACGATTATTTATTTTACATCTAGATTT
Organism: Protopterus annectens; assembly: GCF_019279795.1. NCBI lineage: Eukaryota > Metazoa > Chordata > Ceratodontiformes > Protopteridae > Protopterus > Protopterus annectens. The sequence continues at coordinate 1,341,868,059 of NC_056729.1, forward strand.
ACTAAAATCATACATTTCATAACTATTCTGTGTGAGTTTGTTTTGTCTTTTGCTTAGTTATTTCAGAGACCACAAGCTGTAATGCTTACTCTTATTATTAGCTCCTTCCAAGCATGTTTATACAGTCCGTCAACTTTAAATTATGAGACCCTTTTAGTTTCTTATTTGTTATAAGTATATTTCCATCCTTACATACACACATTTCAGTACTCCAAGCACGGGCAACAATGCCCATCCAGTTTTGCCAGAATACCATTCACTAGTTCATGTGGTGTGTTTTCAGGCTCTTCTTAAAATATCCAAGCCAATATTTGTCCTGTTCCATTTTACCAGCCTGTTCTATGCAATGGCCATTCTGCTAGTCAACCACTCAACACACCTTCCATTCCCACAGATATTTCCACAAAGGAAACCTGATGACTCTCTAGCACTTCCCAGCAACCCCAAACACCCCTAAAATTAGCTATCCCCATATGCTCAACACATCCAAGCAAGCTCACCTCCTAAACCACTGCAAGGGGTATTACAGAAGACCAAGTGCTCTTAGTCTTTCACAATAACTCAGACTTCCACTCTTATGTAAGTCCTTAATGTGTTTGGACCAAAATACATTTTAAATATAAAATTGCGCTTATTATTTATTTATTTTATAATCAAGAATCAACTTAATGAGCTAAACGAAGTGTTGGGAGACCATCAATATCTGAATATGTGGTTTAAAACAGCCCTTTTATTATATATATATATATATATATATATATATATATATATTTTTTAAAACCAAACACTTCATTACCAAGAATCATCTCAGATACTCCTCAGAGCCATTAAGCATTATTGTCACTTTGTCACCATTACCATAGCAATCACCATTACCATAGCAACCTGGGAGCGTCTATTTCTGTTAAGTGTGTCTGTGTACTGCATGCCCGAGGCTCGCGATGCACCTGAAGCAAAGCTTCACTTCACCGCAACTTGAAGCCTAAATTCCCTCCCTTTCAGCGAGTCAGCAGCCAGGAAAAGAACGGAGAGCAAACAGATAAAAAAAAAAAAAAAACTCCACAAGCCCCTATAACAAAAAATAATGCATTCTTCCAGCCTATCCACCTTTCGCTCAGCAGGTGTATAAACAAACTATTCTCTGCCAAAATATCCCAAATCACAGTTTTATCCACCCTTTCCCCTAGATCCAGGCTAAAATTCCAAATGTCTCTTCCTAATACACAAGCATCAGTAAACCTCGATCATAAGCTGCAAGCCACAGTTTCCCTGAGACGAAAACGGCAACATACAACAGCTGCCAGACACAGCTGCATCCATACATCATGTTAGGCTTAATCAAACAGCACTCAAAGCTATGATACCTGCCATAATTGATATTAACTATGTTTAGACAGAACAATAATGACATTTGTAGTAGCTGTCAGACACAGCTGCATCCACGTACACCATATCAGGATTGATCAAACAGTACTCAAAGCTGTGATACCTGCCATAATTGATATTAACTATGTTTAGACAGAATAATGACATTTTTACTAGCTTCCAGACACAGCTGCATCCACGCACACCATATCAGGACTGATCAAACAGCACTCGTAGCTGTGATACCTGCCATAATTGATATTAACTATATGTAGACAGAATAATGATGACATTTGTACTAAGAGCTTGCTACTGTTATTTAACCAGGATATACATGGCATTTATAAATCATACTTAAACTGAAGAAGGCATTAGTCTCCATGACCGCTTTTTTTTTTCAAAATACTCTACAGTTACTGCTATTATATATGATGTTAATTTGTTACATTTGAGTCTGAACTCTGATGAATGGTACCTTTTTGAATTAATTACTTAAATTATTATATGTAAAAATGAAAAATGAACAAGATAAGTATTCATTGAGTTCAAGTAGGGGAGTAGAAACTTCTATGTTTGTATTATATGTTGCTTTGTTTGGCTTATATATAATGTAAATAGTAACCCATCTTGACCTAGCTTTGTGAAGAATTATTGGACTCTTTGAACATTCTGAATAAATCATTACTATTTCTCAGTTGTTTAAGAAACCCTCCTTTTTTATAATAAGAACAGATGACAAGCAGTGTACCATTTCTGTTGATACTTTGAAAGGTGTAGTTGTAAGAGTTATTTTTTGGGACAGCTATCTTGGGATCAATTTTTTGTTTCTTCTTTCTTGCATCAGTCTAACAATTTGTTTCTTTTATTCTTTTAAGAGTAGGGGCCATCCATTCCATTTTGTCTGGGATAGACACTATGTTGTTGTTTTTGATGAATATAGGAGCTTCTTCTAAGTCATTAACGGTTCTCATCTCATTGGCAAAAAGTATTTTTATATTGGCTGGAAAGGCCAGCTGTGCTTTAATGTTGTTTTGTTTCAACAGTTTTATTATTGGCCAGACTTTTTTCCTTTGTTCCAGTATTTTGGAAGAATAATCATTGTCAAACTTTATCAGGCTTTGATTGTATTTTAAGGGTGAATTTCTCCAAGCAGATTTTAATATTAGTTCCTTGTCTAGAAATGAAATAAATTTTATAACTGTGGCTCTAGTTGGAGTATTTGTTGAGTTAGAAGCAGGTTTCCTCAGTGCTGTATGAGCCCTTTTGATTCCAAATGAAAGTCCCTCTTTCAAGTCTAAAAATCCAGGAATCCAGGTTAAGAATGAAATAATGTCTTCTCCCGCAGTGTTTTCAGGCAGACCAAAGATCTTTATGCTGTTTCTCCTTTTCCTGTTTTCTAAGTCATCTATTTTGTTAAGCAGCCATGTATTCTGTTTAAGCAGAAATTCTTTTTGGAATTCTTCCTCTTTGAGTCTCCCTTCAATGTCATTTAGAGAAGTCTCTATATTTGTTATTTTTGTATGGTGTTGCTGTAATAGTTCCTTAAGAGTATCAGTCTGTTTTTGAGAATTTAATTTGAGGTTTTCTAAGTCATTTTTAAAGCCATTCATCTTCAAAGATAGTTCCTGTAAGGTAGATGTTGTCAGTTGCAGTTCTTTTTTCAAAGCAGCATCTGGATGAGAATTCCACGAGTTGTTCATATTCAGTGACTCAATATATCTCCAAGTTACTTGACAGGAAAATTTTTGTATATCTCCACCAAAATTGATATTTATGTAGTTTAGTAGTTTATCTATAGATTTCTGATGTTTTAAACTTGAAAATAATAACATTTTCCTATATTATTATACTAGTTTATCAAGCTCTCAAAATTCACTGCTTTCAGGTTGCCATCTAGGCTCTGCCCCCCTCCTCATTGACCTTTTTGATAGAGATGTTATGGAATACCTTAAACTTTTAAAAAGGCATAACTTAAAACTTATAGAGAATTTGACAAATTAATTGAATAATTGGGAGAATAACATCAAAGCAGTTGCTCAATAAGAACAGTTCACATTTGAGCATTTGCGTTTTTATAATAATATCGAGCAGCACATGAACCACCTAAGAATGGTTAAAATAAAAAAAGTTAAGGGATATTGCTGATTACGTGAATGGAAGAGTATATCCCAAGCCCCCACCGTCACAAGTTCGGACTACAGTTCTTACTATGGGGGATGAGTCTACCATAGAATACACAAACAACATAGGTGTAACAAATAATTGTGGTCCTGATCAGAACCAATTTTGAATAATGCTAATGGTTATTCAACAGGTATGAGTTTGGATGAATTTCCACCTTTAAGAAGGTCAGAGAGACCTAAGGGAAGAAATACTCAAGTTTCCAGGCAAGATCAACCAATGGGATAGTTTTTTTTTATACACCGGCCTGCAGGAATCAGAGACAAATATAGCAAGGGCAGGGCCCCCCTTACCTTAATCAGTCATGGAGAGGAAGACAGAATTGGAGATACTGAGTCAATTAAGTGAAAAACCTCTGGGGAATCAGATGTGACTTTCAGTAACTGTGAGATTGTTCTTATTAAGGAAGGTAATTTAAAAATTTACAGTTATTCCTATACTAAGATTGATTCAACAGTCACATATATTTTATCCAAGGGAATTACTTTTGTGCCTTACTTTAAAATGGATTATGTACCGATGATTTTGGACTTAAGGCTGTTGAGAAAATTAAATTTTAGATATTTTATGGGGAATGTACCACATTTACAAGAGAATGAATGTAGGACTAGTAGCATTTATAACCCACCCCTACATCTGGTTCTTCAGATCTTTCAAAAGGTATGTGAATTCGATTTTAAAAATTATATAGAAAATAAGTCTAATAAGTTTTATAGTTTTAATCTTAATTTGGATGAAAAGAATATGTTGTAATTTGGTAAAGGGCAACAAATATGGTTTATGAAGCTGCATAAATGGGGATGGGTGGTATTGATAGTTTTGATTATAATAACAGAATGGAACAAATACTGGATTTAGTGGTTTATGAACAAGTATCCATTAATGAAGTAAACAGGGCATATCATAAAAGTCATGAACAAATTAATGATTTATTTATTGATAAATGTATTGACTTTGACATATATAATTTGTTGAATGTGATGCACTAGTCATGTTCATTAAATTACATAAGAGTATGCAAGAACCACCTATGCATGCTGTTGTGGATGGTCATAATAATTCTATTACTTTGGTCTGTGCCAAATATTTAGAGAGTAAACTTAAGTCGTATTTGAAAGATGAATTATAAATAGTTAAGGATTCATGGAATTTTTGAAAACTGATTGATAAGTTGGAATATAATTCCAGTGTTTTATTAATAACTATAGATGTGAAGAATCTTTATACGGTCATTCCCCAGAACATAGGGATTGAATGGATTGTTGATTTTTTTGAATCTGAAGGAAGTCCCACAAGCTGAAGTGAATTTATATTAGGAGCTCCTGGACTTAGTATTTCCCATTAAACAAGATATAATTATTACTCAGTACTATCTACAAAAGAGTGGAGTGGCGAAGGGTTCCCCAAGTGGTTCTGTGTTTGCAAATATGGTAATGGCAGCTTGGGAACACAAGTTTGTGTTTTATAGCCAATTTAAGGAAATTTTAGACTTTCAATCCATTATTTGGATGATATTTGTATCACCTGGAAAGGAAATGGTGATGAGATGTTTAGAATTTATTACATATATAGGAAACGTGACTAATTTTTTAGATTTTACATATTAAATGGATGTGGAGAAAATATCATATTTGGATATTTTACTAATTAAGGATAGGTTAAACAATGGATATATTTGTAAAATATACAGGAAGAAGACCTATTCAGATAGTATTTTGCACTTTACTAGTATGCATCCAGTACATCAAAAATGTTCTGTCATCAAATGGCAACTGGTGAGGGCAACTCGGATGATTACAATGGAAAAAGATTTTTTTGAAGAATGTTCTTATTCAAAGGATATGTTTAGGAAAAGGGGATACCCAAATGATTTGTTGGATAGAATTAGGACAAGAAGTTGTGAGTAAAAGATGGAGGGGATTTTATAAACCAATTTTAAGTGTTTGTTGAGGGGGAGGTGATACTACACAAATAATTGATTTGCAGATGGGTTGAAGTGGAAATAGGAATCTGGTAATAGACATAAGTTTACAGACACCTTTTGTTACAACTTATCATTATGAACATATTATGATAAAAAGGATTTTGAGTAAGAATTGGCCACTGATTCGTGAAGGATACTTAGAAGTAAGATTGGTGAAAATCCTGTGACGGTATGTCATAGGGGCCTTAACTTTAAAGAGATTTTGGAAAGGCGATGTAATAAAGTGAAAAAGGGACAAGGGGGAATGAGGAAATGTGGTTTTTGCCATCATTGTAAGTTTATGAAAGTGGCTAAAACCTTTAGCATAAAAGGAATGTAATGTTAGATTAAAGGTAAATATAACTGTGAGCCAAAGGGGGTCATATATGTGGCTATGTGCAATAATTGTCCTAGTTTTTTTGTCGGTGTGACCAACCATAAACTAAAAGAAAGAGAGTGTGTGAACATGAATATAATATAAGAAGGAAAAACTTGAATAATGCATTGGGCAAGCATATAAATGAATTTCCTGAACATACATTTAGATATACAGTTATAGATCAGGTAATCCAAAATGAGAGGGGTGGATTTTTAACACTTCAGTTAGAGAAGAAAGAATTAATATGGCAGATATGTCTTGGTGTGGAAAAGTGGCCAGGTCTAAATGAGTTTAGTTCTATCACATGTACTTTAGAATTAAAAGCACTACAAAGGTAGTAAATAAATGATTTTAAAGATTTTTTTTAATTTATTGTATTGAATATTACGTTGCTTAATAAAGGAATTGTATTAGTGGGGATATGTGTATTTTTGTCAATGAATGTATGACGACACGGAGGGTGTGTCTGCATTGACCAATAGTATGGCTCTGTAAAGGTATTTAAACATTAAGCCTATGATAAGAAGGAAATATGCTGAAGTTCATATTATTACATGAAAGCGCTTATGTGGCTTTTCTGTGTTGCGAATGTTTATATGTTTTTATATTTTGTAGTCATATTTAAAGTCATATTAAAAGTGGTGATTTTAAATATCCTGGCACCATTTCTTTCCCGGATGTGGTTCGTTTAATTGTTATAGTTTGTCGGTGGATATACATGTTGATAGGGTCTGTATCATAACATCGAAGTGTCAAAACTTCGAATGTTATAATATCAAACCCAAAACCAGGAAAGCTAAAAACCCCAAAGACTGAGAACAGAAAACACGAAACACAGAAACACTACAAACTATTTCTATGTTGGGGGGCTTCACCCCCCACACACACACACCCTCCTTAAATATACCAACTCCGAGATCGCACCACATTGGAGGAAATAGCAAAGCTGTGGAAACGGCCCACCAAATTCTTTCCCTGGGAAACAGCGGCTTCGCTGTTGTCAGTCTTCGAGGTTTTGGGTTCCATATTATAACATTCAAAGTTTTGACACTTCGATGTTATGATATAGACCCTGTTGATCATTATGATGAACATAGTATACAGCTGTGTTAGTATAACAATAGATGATAGAATGATCACTGCTGCAGTAGCATCCAATTCCGTCCCCCTTGTTTTTAGTGTGTTTTGTATGCCAGGATTTGGACATCAATTTTTCTTTTACTAAGAATGGCTTTGCAGGGCTCAGTTTGCATGAATGCTCTGAAGGGCTTGGCATCCAAACCAGTATTTTTAGACAACTTGTCTTGAGCTGACTAAAAGGATTGAGAGCATTGAAGGTACCCTGAAGCCTAGGATGCTGGCCAGCTGTTATATCCTATGCAGGACATAACCCATATTGCTTAGACTACCGCAGCAGTAATCATTTGAACATCTACTGTTTTGTTAACTTTATTGATATATCTGTATTTCATAGCATAGCCTGCCTAATTAGCCACATTTAGTACCTTCTGGCCATCTTGGATATGGCATTATTGACTGGACAACAGTAAATCAGAGAAAACAAATGGCTGTTGTAGTACGGGGTGGAAACTGGTTGTTTTGTGCCCACATGTCAAGAAAATCTGCTATAATAGAAGGTTTGTTCCATAGCTGTACACTCTGCTGTTCTGCAATTTATAAGACTGCATTTGCCACTGACTGTTCAAAACTTGATTCTTTTTAGATAACAAGGACAGCACGGTGGCTTATTGGAAAGATTTCTGCTTCACAACTTAGAGTCTGGGATTCAGTCATCTGAGCTGAGACTTTGGGAATCAGTTCTGACTTTCATTCACTGTCTGTACATTTGGGTTTCATGGATAGGCTTGTAAAGCTCCTGTGGTTGTTAGCCTGGTATACATCGATGAACCTATGCGCCTATGAGTTTGTACATTTTTCTTCTGTATGTGTGAAGTCTTCTCTGCATACTACAGTTTACTTCCACCTTCTAAAAATATGCTGCAGGACTGGTAACATTAAATTGCCTTTGCATTTATATTGTTTTATTTAACCTTACTGCTGTTGCTTGAGTTGTGACTGAAATAGGTATGTGGACCAGCCAGCTTCCCCAGTATCAAATGTTACATTAAATAGAAATAAACTGAAATGCAAGCTTTACGCGCCAACTTGTGGCTTTTAAGAAATAGTCTGAAGCAACAATGTGACATTATGGATCCACTAAGTGACATTGCTGTGTTTATTAATCCATGAGATTAAGCTAAAGCAAAGTTTGTTGTGTGTGACTCCACTTAAGTCAATTAGCATGTAGTCTTTGATAAGATAAAGAAAAGTACATACAAGTGATAGCAATATTTCAAGTTCCAAAAATACATCTGAAGAATTTGAAGAATCTCTTCTTAAGGAATTAGTGGTAAAAAAAAGATGCCAATAAACGCACAAGATGGCTTGAACTGCTCAGGGGATATTCAAGGTAATTCTGAAATATAAAAGTGGTCTTAAGCTGTCGATGGCCTAGGTGCAAAGTTATTTTGACAGGAATACATATATATTGCATACTCAGGAGGATTATGGTCAAGGTCAGTAAAAATAAAGAGACAGGGAAGTAAAACCCATTGAGAGTGCATAAAGTCAGTTAGAAGAAATTGTACATTTTTGTAGGAAAGGTAGGCCTATTGACTTTTTCTTCAATTGTTTTCTATACTTTTAAGGTAAATGTGTTCATTAACTGACTTTTTTACTTGCAGTTTAATCTGTATCTGTCTCATAATTTGGAGAGATTTTGAATGCATGTTTTACTTCTAGTCTCCTCATTTCTTTTAGTTTTCTGGCTTCATCCTTTCTAACTTTCCACACCTTTCAGCCCCAGAACTTGGATTGAAGCTCCACAGCAATGTTTTTTCTATATTCATAAAGGATGCATACACCTTCAAACTGGTAGCCCAACATAACACATCTGAGATACTTCAGGTGCATCTAACACTGGTTAAGACAGCGATTCAGGTCATAGCCTGCTATAGGTCCCCAACCATGTCCCAAGACTCACACTCCACATTCCTAAGCACCCTGGAGAATATTAGGGTCCAACCTAACACTCTCATACTAGGCAACTTCAACTACCCCTCCATTAACTGGGAAAACAACTCACGTATCAATACACTTGCCCAACGTTTCCTGGAATTCATTAATTCCAATGCCCTGGACCAGCTCGTTCTTACCCCCACTAGAGGTAGCAACATCCCTGACGTGGTCATTACTAACATGGGCGACTGTTGCTGTACACCAATAGGCGCCTCTTCACTGGTTAGATCCGACCACAAACTAATCACCTTGGAAATCCACATACCCCTCCCATCCCTGCCACCAACCCCCTCCCCCCACAAAGGTAACTACGATGAAAAACTTTTCCAAAGCTAACTTTGGGTTCCTAAAAACAGAGATGGCCAACTTCATGGCACCCATGCAAATGGAGAATAGTTGCATGACTGCCAAATCATACACCAGTGCACTGTATGAACACGTACACAAATGCTTGGATCTCGCCATACCCAGTAGAACCAAGAGACTCTCCTCCAAAAAAGGAAGCGAATATGGTGGTCCCCTGCCATAAACAAACTCTACAACAACAGAAGGAGGAAACTGATGCTGAATAATGTGAAGTCCCAAGACTAGAAAAACTCCCTTATCAGCCTCAACAAAAAGTTGAGATCCCTCATCAAATCCTGTAAAGCTAGCTATGAAAACAGAATTGCACTGGATAGTAAAGACAACCGCAAGGCCTTCTATAGTTATGTAAATAATCTCCACGGCAATACCCAGATTTGCTCTGAGCTGCTGCACAATGGTACCTCCTTTACCGAGCCAACAGATATTGCCAGTATACTGGCTAACAGATTCAGTACCAACTTTACCCCCCCCCCCCCCAAAGGTCCAATCACAATACCAGTAGATTGCCAGGCCCTCAGTAGTACTGCTGCACAGGTTAAAACAGCACTGTCCAAGACCAAGAATACAACTTCTGTGAGACCTGACAATATCCCTGGCTGTGTTCTACATGAACCACAGAGTGAACTGGCACCTCACCTGTGTGCCCTGTTCAGTTACAGCCTCACCTCAGGCTTTGTCCCTAAGGAATGGCGCACTGCTACAGTCATCCCTCTCCACAAAGGAGTGACTACAGACCCTGGGACCTCTCGCCCCATTACCCTGATAAGTCTGATATGCAAAGCTATGCATTCATCATCATGGGCCTTATAAACAAGGATATAGGGACTGTCCAAACTCTGGGTCCCACACAGTTTGGTTTTGTGAAGGGTAGATCATGCCTGCTCAACTTTGTTGACTTCTTTGAGTCAGTCACCAGAGCTGTGGATGAAGGCAAGGTGGTTCATACAGCCTACCTTGATCTGGCCAAGGCCTTTGATACCATTCCCCACTCATGAATCATAGAAAAACTCAGTAAGCTAGGCATCAACCCCTATATCATTAGGTGGGTTGCACACTGGCTCACAGATAGAACCCACAGTGTAAAAGTAGCTGAATCCAAGTCAGACTGCCAACTAGCCACGAGTGGAGTCACACAGAGTTCAGTCCTGGGTCCTCTTCTATTTGGTATCTACTTCTCTGAAGTCCAGGCCAGCACAAAGGAACTCTGGCTGACAAAATTTGCAGACGATTATAAGATGGGCGCTGTTATTAACTCCCCAAGTGATGTTAACATCCAACAGAATGGCCTCAACGACTGGTGTCAGAACCATGGCCTTAAAGCTCAATGCCAAAAAATGTGTCGTCATCCCCTTTGGGAAAACCCGGTTCCCATGAATTACCACATTGATGGTAGTCAGCTGAGCACAGAAGGCATTATAAGAGATCTGGGAACACAGGTTGACAGCAACCTCTGTTTTGATCACCACATTGCCACTGTGGTCAGAAAGTCCTTCTGTGTGGCACATCTCATTACTAAGAGTTTTGCATCCAGGAAGAACGATGTCATTGTTTCCCTCAACTCTTCCCTCATTAGGTCAATCATCGAGTACAATGTCCCATTTGGCATGTACCTCACTAGACACCTGCAGCAGCTGGAGAGGCTGCAAAAGTACCTCACAAAGTGGATCCTAGGCCTTAAACACTTGTCCTGTATGGACAGACTCAAAAAACTCCAACTATTCTCTGTCTCATATCGCCTACTTACAGGCGATCTCTGTTTGACTTTCAAAGCCAACTCTGAACCAGCTCTGTTAGAAATTCTACATCTAAAGAAATTCCAATCCCTCTGCACCATAAGCTCCAGAGACCTCAACCTCATTACCACAATCAACAGAACATTCTGGAGGGACAGGTTCATAACCCAGAGACTGCCCATGCTATGGAATAGACTATACATGTCAAGCAGAGCACCTCGCTGACCCTCTTCAATGTGAAATAGAAAATTCACCCCGGGGATAACTCCAGTGGGTCTACTCGACAGAGGCAATGAGAACTAAGGTCGGGTTGGACGATGCCAGGGTAATCCTATGGCTAGGCTCGTAAAGGCCCTGGGCCATTAGCCTAGTATGCACCTATGAACCTGTGAGCCTACACACGTAGTTGTTTCATTCTTAAGCCTTTAATAAGTATAATATGTTTACTTCTTTTAATTGATAAAAGTTTCTCAGAAGACATTTGGCAAAACCATGCTTACCATTTTAAATGTCTGTTGTCTTTATATGTATATGTATATATAGGTTTTAAGCAATGCTGTTTTCTTTGAAATGTTCTTTCTAAGTTTACCTGCCTTGTGTTTAAATTGTGTTTGCAGGGGGATATTTTAGGAGTCAGGAGCCTGCTATCATACAAGATGCTATTCTGAAGCTTTGCACACAGGTAAATATCAAAAAGCTTATGTGACAGATAAAAACTAATGAATATTGGAAGTACTACTTAATTGTGATGTAGTAGTAGAGAGACAGGCACAACAAGTTTAATTACAATGTGTTGAAGTGTAAATTTCATTTAACTTTCTGCATATCTGTTCCTGTAGAACAGGTGAAATTTTCTTGATCTTATTTTGAAATAACTTCAAAGCTTCAAAACAGGCCCTGTTAATTAAAACATTCCATCCATAACCCCCTTTTTCCCCATTTTGCACATGATGTGAGGGTGTCTCATCAGCACTGACCATCATCTAGAGCCAGTGTTTACCATGCCAGTTGGCTAGCCCTGACAAAGAATTCTCTTAGTAAAATATACACTTTCATGTAAGATTTAACAGATCAAAACTTATTTAGTGATTAGTTGCATTTTATTGTAACAACCAAATAATAAGTAACTTTGAATGCCCTTTTAGTGTTTCTTCAACAATGCATCTAGCCCCATATGCAGCTGCCCCCTTCCCACTTCTGTTATAGATTATTTCTGCCATCTGTCACATGCTTGTTTGAATCTCTCAGTTGATTTATTTTCAACTGTTTCCTACAGGAGTATATTGCACTGTCCCTCCACCCTTTCAGAGGAGGTACATTATCACTTTTGTCCAGAACTAAACTACTTCCAACTTTTGTTTGCGTACTTTCATCTGTCTCATGTCTTCTAATGAATTCTACTCTTTCCATCATTGTCCTTGCTTTATTTTGTGTCCATACCATGCTCCAACCTTCCCCTCTTCAGAATGTACTTAACTAGCTGCCTTAATTTCCAGTGTTCTGCATACTGATCACTGCTGCAGTAGCCTTAGCTATACTTATTTTATCCTGCCAAGGATATAACAGCATAGCCAGCCATCTTCATGTGCCAGAGCTATCAAGCAATTTGACCTGAGCTGAGTAACAGACAAGTTTGGGAGAAAAGTCCTTCAGAGCTTTAATGCCGCTAAAGAGTACACTGCTCTGAGGCTTTTGAGATTGACGTCAGCTTGTGCTTTTCTTTGCTGAGCAGGTAAGTTCCCATGGGGGGATACATTCCATTTCATATAATTTGCTAATGTTTTATTACTTTCTGCTTCAGGAAAGTTATTTTAAGTTAGGAGTGTTGTTATTTAATGGACTGTCTCGAGACTGTAACATCCTTTTAAACAGAGCACTCATTTCTTTCTGTCACTTTAAAAGTAATGTAAACTAACTGAAAACGTATTTTCTGTGGAGAAGTTGTGTCTCTTTTTCCATTGTGAGGTTCTCATGGTGTTTTAAAATGTTTTTTGCTGTTTTTTTTTTCTGTCAAAAAAGATTTTTTTGTGGATTAATAGTTTTACTGGCATTTGCTGCTTGTCTTCCCAGGGAAAGAGGTGCCATTTTTGGCTTGACAATGGAACAGACTACCAGTCCCTTGGTCGGTCCTTCTTCCTACAACAAGAAGAAAAAGTTATGCAAACACCTCTGCTACCACAGCAGGATATTAAATTGCCTTACCTGGAGGTGGGTGACTCTGCTTGCCCATTTGTTGTAATTTAGTCCCCTCATCTTTTACCCCAGATTTCTCTGATGTAGCACCTACAGCCACAATAGACCAGTGGTCAGCCACATCCTCTGTGTCTTTTGGAATCCCCTTAGTGCGCAAAGGAAAGTCACTCTTGTTGGCCCTGGGAGAAGGAACAGGGATGGTTTCACCGTTGTGTCAGAATGCTGTGCCCGTCACTGGGGAAGCAGCTGCTGTCATTAGTAAGGCGGTTGGCCTCATTTTGCCTGGAAAAAGAAGCAGAAAGCCGACCCTGTGTCTACCCCTCCTCAAATTTCTTTAGATAGGAGTAGTTTACTGCAACTGGCTGAGGGTTTAATTCAGGCTGTGGATCCTTCTTTTAAAGTAGTTTCTGGTAAAAGAAGGATTCCTCTTTTGCTGAAGAGATTCAAGATTCCGAATATGATCAGGAAGATGCAAGGATATATTCATTTTCCTCAGCTTTCTGATTCAGACTCAGAGGAGAGCTCAGTTTCTGATTCTCTCTGTGGGGTGTCTCTTTCTCTGAAACTATTGTTAGAATGTCCCAGGGTTTATCAGTGGAAGAACACAGGTATCTTAGTCACTCAGAAAATGCAATGAGTCCTTAAAGAAGAATTTTCCAGAATCTACACCCATTCCCCCTGTCCTGTCTGCCTTAGAGGATGTGTATTTAACTGCCCAGTTTTCTTGACAGTCAGTCAGCTGTCCCTAAAAAGGCAGATAGGATGTATCAAGTTCTTCAGTTTTTTATTGTTCGGTATGGGAAAGGTATTCTTCTGCAACTTTGGTTTTCAAATTTTGAAATTGTCACGCTCGTATGCTACAGTTTGTGAAAGTATGACTGATGTTTTATCTACATTTTCTTCTTGTGAGAAAAATCAGTTATAATAACTTGGTTTCTTCTATTACACAGGTTACTACTCCTTGTTTGCAGTGTGTATAAATGACTCTGTTGATACTTTTTCCCCGGCTGTGGCCACTTGTACTGTTTTAATGAGGTTTGCTTAGCTGCATTCTCAGAATCTCCCAGATAATGTTAAAAAGAGATTTTAAATTCTCCCTTGGATAGAGATTTAGTATTTGGCCCATCTGCTACAGAAGTGACCAAAAAGAGCAATGAAAGGGGAAAGCTGAGCCATGGAATCTCGAAGGTTTTCAACCCTCTTTTTCAAAGTTTCCAAGGATTTTCTTTCTCCTCATCTATTTTGGCTAAAAAATGGAATAAACAGCCTCAACAGAATTCAAGCAATCAGATGTTTAAGATGTAATGTATTTATTGTGTTTATTTATTGCTATTGTTTACTGGGAAACTCTGACTGGGCGCAGTTCCCATTTTTGGCAGAGGCCCAGGGAGAAATGCTCTGTTTTACAGAATTGAGTAGATGGCAGTTTTACAAAATTTACATAATAAATTTACATGCATACATAGACTAGTAATGAAATGACAGTTAATTGAAAAGTAATAAATGTACAGACATAGAGTAGTAAATGTGCATACGTAGAATAATAAATGAACATGCATAGAATTATAATGGTATGACAGTTAACGAAAATGGGACAGTTAAATAAATTCAGCAAAATATTAGCTAATATCAAGCTTGTAAGTGGGTTTCAAAAAGAAGTTTCAAACCTCTCAAAACCAAGGACACTCCAACAAGTCTGAATAACTGTTCAAGAGACCTTGTGACCCCCTCCCTCCCTGGTCCTTTTTCCTTTCCAGAAAGTCTGAATCTCCATTTTTGTCTTCGGCAACAGATTTTTTCAGACAAATGGGTTCTGAAATCATTCAGCAGGATGACAGATGGCAGTGGGAAGAAATTCTTCATTTCCAGGGAGTCATTCCTCATCTGCAACTCAGACTGTTTTGCTTCCACCTGTTCTTCATTCCATGCTGTCAAAAAGAGTGATAGGACCAGTTCCTCCTTCCAAGGTAGGAAGAGTTTTTCAAGAATGTTCTTAGTGCCAAAAAAAGATGCTTGGAAACCAGTTCTGGATATTTCTTTTCTAAACCCATTTGTTATAGTGCCCAAATTCAAAATGTTGTCACTTCATAACCTTTTACCTCTTCTTCCTTATTTAATTTTCCTGGTAACACTAGACTTAAAAGATATTTGTCATCCCATCCCTATTCATCCAGACTTCAGGCATTTCTTAAGGTTTGTGTGTCTGGATGACATTATCAGTTTTGTGCATTACCCTTTGGACTGTCCACTGAACCAAGAGTGTTCACAAGGAGTATGACTCCTGTCTTAGCCCACTGAATGCTATAGGGTATCCACATTTTTCCATATTTAGACAACTCACTTATCTTTGCAGAGTATTTTTCTAAATATTAGCAGTCTCTCTGTTAGGTAAGATATCTCTTGCACAAACATGGTTTCCAAGAGAACATTCAAAAGTCTTTCTTGACTACCTCACATAAGATTATGTCCCTGGAATGTTAACTAGATGCCTTAATTCAAAGAGTTCTGTCACAGGAAAAAAAAAGGTTTTGCAGTCAGACCTTGGTCACTCTGAGGAATGCCTCTGGAATTTGGGTTTCATGGCATCTGTGATTCTCATGATACCCTTGTCAAGACTCCACACGAGAAAGATACTGTAGTATCTGAAATCTATTTGTTCCCAGCATCAACACCCTTTATCTTTTCAGATCCTAGTGATGGGGTTTTTCAGAAGAGAAGTAATTGTTGGAGAGAACAGATATCCTTAAATCTGGGTATCCCCTTCCCCTCCCTGCTCCAAAGCAGTCAGTCACCACAGATGCTTTGAAATTGATTGGGGAACAGTTTCTGGAGAGATAAAAGTGCACACGGTGTGAGACATCAAGGACAGATGCAAGCACATAAATATCAATGAGATGCTTGCTGTGCTCAAGGCACTCTCTGAACTATCTTTGGTCCCCGGGACCTCTTCAAGTTGTTTTAGGAAGACAACCAAGTTCTCCCTTCTTTGGGAAATGGCCTGGGACAGTTACACTAGAAAATCATGTATTAGCAAATGGAAAATGTTTTCTAGTTGGTGCCACCAACATAATCAGCATCCATTCAGGGCTAGTTTTTTTTTTTTCTAGTTTTACAATATTTGTGTGAGTTACTATATGGCCTTTTGTATTCAAATATCAAGGTTCATTTATTGGCCATTTCAGCTTGTGCATTAACAAATCTATTATACCAACTTCCAATGTAAACAGCAAAGAAAAAAACATTTTTTTTTTGATTTATCACACAAATTATTTCATCATCCAAAAAAACTCACACCTCTCTTCCCTTCCTTAATAATACCACTGACAATATACATCTTAAATTCAACTCCTACTTTATACAGAACAATACTGTCTGTGATTATCTTTCTCCTGTCCTAACCAGTCAGCCATGACTTTCCTTATATCCATACTCATAAATCAGTACATACCTGACTTCTCCAACTACAAACTTATTTCTGTGTTATCCTCAACTTCATCAGTATCATAAGCCAACATAGGAATAATATAAGTCTGGTATCTTCACAGTTCTTGGAGAAATCATATCCCATCACCATCTTACTGAAGTTTATTCTTTCGGCCTCAGTCAGCCCTCTCTTTCTTGATTCCATAGCCATCTGACTGACAGGCAGCAAACAGTCAACTAGAAACAAAACTACTCCTTTCTGCCCATCACTGCCAGTGTCCCACAGTGGTTAATATTAATCTCCCACTTAATCAACATTTTTATAAACAATCCTCTCACTGCCAGTTATCTCACTAGCATTGTTCAATAAGTTGACAACTCAACCCGTATATGTACAGCCGCATCCCTACCAACACTTTAGAACATCACCCAAAACTCTTTCACTGCTATCAAAACACAGGTAAAAGTTGCAAATCTACTTTTAAATCCTTAAAAAAAACGTAGGCTCTTTACTCCTAAATATTATCAAAATGGAGCACAGCCTTTCAAAATTACTTTATTGCAACAACATAAATATTGAAACTGTGATGCCAAGAAAACTCCTGGTCACCCTAATCAACAGTAGTTTCTTATTTAACCAACAATTATTGCAAGCCATTAAAAACACACCAGGAACTCAACTCCTTCTATAGAACAACATGCTACCTGACAGACAATACAAGACAAACACTATACTTACCTTCTTCCATCCCTACTATATGTTTCACCTGTTCCTACAAGCCTAAATACAAAAAGCTGAACTCTCTGCCTGTTACAGTAAAGTAACCAATTTTTTTTTGCTAACCTTATGTATAGGACTCATCATTTCAGAGCCCTAAAATGACTAAACTCCCTTAGGCTGCTCACTATTCCCTTCTATCCAGCAAACCTTTCTACCACTCCTCACTGTTCCCTTCTACCCAGCAAACCTTTCTACCACTCCTCCTCAATTTCCCTCCAATCTTAATCCCCAATTTGCATTTCAGTTTCTTTCTGACCTTTCTATTTTATCCATCTCATTCACATTTTCTCCATATCTCTCTTATAACCAGGTTCATTGTCAGTATATACCCTACTATTCTTATTCCCACTATCCTTGACTCATCAGCTATGCAATGTTTCTCCCCCTCTTTTGACCTTAACTACTGTACGTCTGCCAACTAATGTGTCACACTCCTTACCTCAAATGTATTTATTTATTCCTAACATCTGTACTGGATCCCTCCTTACCTGTGTCTTAAAAGTCAGATCTAATGTCTGCATGTCAAATATATTGCAGATAAACTGTTTGCATATTAAGTGTTTTATACTTTGAATATAATATCATTTATAATGTCACCACAGAAGAAACACCTGTTTCATCTTTGCATAGGTTCTCTGCAGAGCAGTTATCCATTTGTATCTAGATGTCTCAAGAACTATCTGTGTAATGTATATTTGTAAAAAAAATGTTTTGTCATGAGTATCTTAAATGCATCTGCTGGAGCTTTCTTTTCCAGGCCTCTTATGCATTATTTGAAGGTCTGTAAGGTGCTAAAAGAAAGTGTAGTTTTTTAAAATGCATGAAAAAAGGTAGGGTGTTGCAAGTGGCAGCGAGTATCAAATCTACTAGATGATACCTGTTCATGGGGATCTGTCTCCCCAACTACTGTGGTCTTTTTCAAATATATCCAAGCTAAAGTCCTCAAACAATATACAGGGTTTAGGCTGATATAGAGGATATTCCCCCACCAAGTGTATTAGTTGTTGTACAGGTGAATTCAGGTATCTTCAGCTCAGGCTAGTTAACTGTAAGTATTATCAGCTTTGGAGCAGAACCTCTGAGTTCCTCTGAATAACTTATGATATATCCTGTAAGAAATGTCAAACTAAAATGTAAACCAACTCTGAATCCAGGCTTCACAGAAAATGATCTGGCCCCCTACATGTATTTTGTGTTTGCCCAGATCCATCCCCATAAAACTGGCCCTTCTCTATTTTTCTGCAGAGCCACCCATATATTATTTTTGCATCTTCCAGAATTCCAAATGTACCTCTTGTCCTTGATTTTTTCATCTTTTAATTACATCCATATCTGGCTCAGTGTGGATAGCAACCAAGACTGTTTTTGGATGGTCCTGACCACAGCTAGACATGCCACATCTGCCACTAATGCCGATCTAGTAAAATCTAGTAGACCGAGCCCACCATATAATGATGAGGCAGTAAGTTTCTTCCTAGCTAGTCTGCATTGTTTGATATCTCATACAAAGTTCTTAAGAGTGGTTTGCAGCTTTTGGGTGAGAGGATGTTTTGCTAGTCCCAGTAAGCATCTAGCAAGGAGCAGGTGTTTGGGGAGGATACTCATAAGTAATGCAGCTATTTTCACCATCGAAGATAAATTCAAGTTGGCACTTCATTTAGTCTTTAAACTACTAAAGGTTAACCTAAAGCTTAGTACCTGATTTAGATTACATGCAGTCCCTGGATTACAGACATCCGACAAACGGACAACCCATAGATATGAACGGGTTGCCTCAATGTCAGAAATAATGTGAAAATAAATAAAAATTCTTGAAGTTGCCCAAATCTTACCGTGAAAATGAAGAATTATGTTGTACTTTCCTTTTCCCTGTTCGTGAAGCTGCTTGCACATCTTGTTAGAGCAGTTACTTCCACCTTCACAGAGAACAAGAGATCCAGTTGGTTAAGTGATTTGTGTTGATGATCTGATTGGTCAAGACCGCTGTCTTGTACAGTACAGTATTGAAGCAGTTACTGTACAATAGAATGGACAAATGACATTGCAGCGCACTAGGGTCTAGGTGACAGTAAGAGGTCTGGCAGAGGTCTGAAAGTTCAGGAAGAGTGGACAACATTTGTGAAGTATAGCTTAAAAAGCAGTAAGTTTAACATATTTTTTTTTGTATGGACCGTTGTACTGTACTGTAGTGTATGAACATAGTTACTGCACTGTTATACCTTACTTACAGTAGTGTTTTTATTACGACAGTATACAGTATTATCTTTAAGATTTTTTTTTAATTTGGAAGTGTTTCTAAAGTGTTTTATATGCAAAGAAAAGTAAAATAAATAGTAGATTGAGGCAAACATTTGACTAAGTGACATTTCATAAGAACCATATGTACATGTCTTGACTTACATAACAAATTTGACTTAAGGACAGACTAAAAAATGAATCTCGTCCTTAACCCAGGGACTGCCTGTACAGAAGATCATCTCAAGAAAGGTTTGTTCAAGATGGATATCCAAATATTTATAAAACTACACCCACCTAAGTCCTGTATGTGCTGTTTCGTATATTACACCTGTGCAAGCCTGATTGATATGACAGGTGATTGTCGTATCCCAATTTACTTACAGACCAGAGATATTGCTGAGTTCTTTAAATAACTCAAAAATTTCTTGAAGGTGCTTCTGTGGGTGCACCACCCACAAGGTCCAGTCATCTGAAAACTATAGATTCCTAAGGGTCTCTCACATCTGAATAGAGATCCCCTGTGTCATCCCTGCTTCTTAATATATCAGCTAAGGACCTCGACTGCCATTATAAATAGGCAGGAGGAGGAAGAAATCCTTGACAGGTTCCTCACTGTGAACAGAAGGGAGCAGAGCACATATTACTGGTTATGAGTTGTGCCATAGGTTGAGAGTAAAACCATTTGTGTTATTATACAGACTCCTCCTTAGTACTAAACCCAGTCATCTCCATCCACAAACAGTCTCATTGCATAGAGTCAAACACTTTGTTGAAATCTGTAAAGACCACTCACATAGGATAATGCTTGTATTTGCTGATCTGATGTGTATTAATAAATAGCTTTATGAGTCTGGGGATCCCTTGCCAATTATTTATAAAGCCCTGCTGAGTTAATTCTGTTAATTGCGGCATTATCCTATTCAACCTGGTTGGTAAGACTTTCACTAAACTTTTTGTTTCCATAGGTAGCAGTGCAGTAGGTATGTAATTCTGTGTTTTCACTGGGTCCTTGCCTTCTTTAGGCAGTGTCACAGAATTGGCCAGTCATGCATATACCAGGAAGGTATGTTACACTCATCTAGTAATGAAAAGGGTGTGTAAAAAACGAGTTAAGACTCCCACTTGCTTTTATATACCTATGCCATTAAATTATCTGTCCCTAAACACCTCCCAGCTTCTAATGTTAAGTTGGCTACATAAATTTCAGTTCTTGTAAACTGCTTGCTCAGTTTTGTTTTTTGGACAGAAGTAATAATTGGCCAATCTGTCTTATCCCTAAAGGATGCCCGCTGTTTACCTTTCCCATCCCTTCCAGTTGTGTGTAGTTGCTGAAAAAAGACCTTCATAATATAATTAATATATTATGCAGTGTATTTAAGGGTGATGCCCTCCTTTTCCATGGCAAATATTGCTTATGTTCCTTGAGATGCCGTGCAAGGAGTTTAGGCGAGCTTATCAGCTTGCCCACTCTAACTCTCACAACTTCTGCCACATACTGTGTTGCTTTGCATAGGATTACTGCTTCATTTCCTGTTTTAGCATTCTTAATTCTTCCTTGATGTTCATATCCCTACATAATCCTTGAATGTAGCAATGTGTCAAAGACATGATATGTTTTTGATAATTTTCTGTTGTGTTCTGTTTTACCCATCTCTCTTGACCCCTCACCCTTTTCTTAAGTGTTCTGAGAAAGTTTTGTACTTACCCCAGAGCTCCCTTGTCACTTGATTGCCTCTTGCCCAGGACCATCAGTGTACTTACACCACTCCCTGACCTCACCCATTATTTTTGAATATTTTAATATTAGGCGATCAAACCATTTCATTGAGGATGTGGGTGCGGGCAAGTACCTTCCTTATATTCCAGCTTTACCACACTATGTTCAGATTATGGGGTGGATATTATTTCTACTGAGTGAACATTGGTGATTAAATGATGACTCATTAAAATATAACCTAACTGACTAGCCTACCCCCGTCATTGGCTCCAAAATAGGTAAAAGCTGATGTCTGTGGGTGTAACACCTGCCATGTGTCATATACATTGTTTGCATCCGTTGTCTAAATAGCTCCTTGTGTTTAGACAGTTTGGATATTGACAGTGATAATCCAGCCAGTCTGTGGACTAAATGGGGAGTGGGCATAATGATTAAGGTGTTTACTGCATATACGAAAGGTACAGGGTTTGATTCTTACCTTTGAAATGGGCAGTTTGGCTAGGCTTAAAATAGTCCACAAGGACAGATAGCATAGTACTACTTTGTGAACCTATGAGTACTACACTGAAGTCCCCTGCAGTGACTTCAGGTAACTAGGATCCCCCCATCTCTAGTATTGCATCATGAAAATGATTACATAGTAATGTATCTTCAGTACATGACCCACAAATGTTTCCTATAAACAGCACACCCTGGCTTGCTTGGACCTTAATAATCACCCATCTACCATTCTTATTCACTTTCATTTTCAATTTATTCCACTGAAGCCCTTCACTAACTAATGTTATTATTCCCCTGGAGGCTTTAGCATTATGGTAACCCTCATACTAACCTCCATTTCGCTGTACAAAAGGCTAGGTGATATTTTTGCACATACTATAAGGCACATGTTGCACATTAAGGCCCTTCATATTCAAGGTTACTGTCCTAATATTGTCTAGTCTAGTTAATATTAAATATTGAACAGAAAATAATAAAGAATACTGTCTCTTTTAATCATAGATCCCTCGTAATTTAACAATCCTGAGTGGAACAGATCATGTGTCTTGGATAGGTATGTCTTCATAGCCACCTACCAGCAGGAGAGTAAACTCCCATGACCAGTTAGTGCACAAATGTAACAAAATACCACACAATTTTAACTATCCATCTTTTTCACACTACGGACTAACTCATATCTTTCCTATGCTGTGTCATATAACACTAGGTGTATTACATATTGCTGAAGGGAAGATCTCCTCCTTTGGGTTGTATAACAAGATTGTACAATCAACTGGTAATTAACAGAACATTTGGAAGAGACAAAAACCAGATGCCAGCTAGCACTGAAACGTGATAACCATAAGTATTATGTCCCACCATAAGAAGAAAAAAATGGAGTGGAACTACATGCCTGCAGGTGTTTCCAGTTGTATTTCCCCCATATAGCCAGCTCATATTAAACTATGTCTCTCTCACTCTTCATTTGCTATGCAAACAACATACCACTAGCTGCTACATGCAGATATGCATAGTTGTAAACAGTCACATTGAACATGTAAATGTAGTTCTAGCAGCAGCGACTCATACTGCTGTCTCCTTGTCTCTTGCTAGTTCCCAGCTATTTATTTCTTCGGGCATGGGGTCTTGACCCGCAATCTCCATTTCTCTTTCTGAGCCTTCCTCTTGTAGTTATGCCAAAGGCAGATATCTGCTTCCACTAGTAGGAATCCCTGTCAAATTAGCTGCTGCAGCTGCAAAGTTGAGACAACTGTACCCCTTCCCCAAGATTAGTGGCGGGGAGGCTACTCATTATCTTCTTTCCTGGTGACTTCTCTTTGGTCTCAAGGGATTGGACCAACTTCCTCTTGGTGTCACCCATGACATCAGAATGATTCGGGGTATAGTTATTCCCGTTATTAGTCCTCCTTACTCCTCCACTTCTTCCAGAATTTGAACAGTTAAAAGACAAAATGCCTTTATGGATGTTTAAGGTTGCAGGGAACAGCAATTGCACCAGATAGCCCAAGTCTTTGAACTTCCACAAAACAGGAACAAAGGCCTTCCTCTTGTTGAAGAGAGATAAGCTACTGTCTTGCACAACCCTCACTGGTACCCCACGAATTAAGCAATTTGGTCCCAGTTTCCTGGCAGTCTGTTGCACGTGGTCACAATCATCGTAATTTAAGAATTTTACAATTAAACGCCAGGGCAGATTCATAGACTTCCTAGTAAGTACCAGATACATGCATTCAGTAAAGTAGTAGAGAGTCTTTTTTTCTGTAGTTTAGCTGTTGAAATTTTATAAATGTTAATAGGGTAATTTCCCTCTGTCTGCTCTAGCAGGCCAATTATATGGAAGTTGTTTCTCCTTACCCTGTTCTTAAGATCATCGAGTTTGGTTTCTGTCTTTCTGCATGAGTCTGTTAATTCTCTGATCTGATATGTGTGGATATTTAGGAGATCATGATGCTCCAGCACAGTATGTTGCTCTGTCTGTAAATTTTGGTGTAGGACTGTGATCTCCACTTTAGTGTCTTCCCTCATTACCCAGATCATCTTTATCTCATTCCTGAACTCTTTCGGTAGTGTAGTTAGGGACAACAGTTAACTTTGAAATAGTGCATTTTCAATGATTCCTTCAGTTGTACCAGCTTCCTTCCCTTTAGGCTTCATGACCTTTCCATTTTCATGCTGTGCCATATACTCCATCTGCGTATAGGACAAGTTGTCATTTGCAGAGGGAAATGAGCACCCCTGCAAATGTTTTTCTGCCAGAACTTGACAATGATATTATAACACTCCGTTATTTCACCTCCAGTAGTACTTTCAGAACTAATGGGTAGTTAAATAACAAAAAATAAACCCAGGTAGGTCTCCCCCATGAACTAGTAAATCTGTACATATACATGTGTTCCAGATGTGAAACATACTAAATTAACTCCCTTGCTGAAATGTTCATTCATTCATTCATTCATTCATGCATTCATGCATTGTTATTCATTCCTAACACCCAAACATTACTCAGTGACATACCCATTTTAAATGCTTACCAGTCCCCCGACTGATCTTTCAAAAAGTAATCTCTCCATTCTACATATATTTATGTTACATACCAACTACTAATAGTTCAGCTTCTTATTAACATGTCATACCTCAAATCAAACCCAGGGCCACTCACATACCTTCCTAGACACATCCTCAAACTTCTGTCATTCTCTCTCACACAAAAAACAAAGACATCAGAAACAAGTTAAATAAAATCAGAGCATTCCTCTCTTCACCCTCCTCTGACATAATTGCAATCACAGTATCATGTCTAAAAAAAATGACCATACCCATGTTAAACACTTATTTCCAGACTTCGGCTCTACATATGATGCCAAACCAGAATCTAAACTTGCTAGTGGCATACTGCTACTGTGTAAATTAAATCTTAATGTATCATTCATGGCCAAGGTTAACAACACCAATGACCATGATCCTAACTGACTACTTACTAAAATATATTCCTAGCAAATAAACTGTACTATGCCTTCATGCATATAGCAAAACAAACATCACTTCTATGCTCTCCAGATTAATTTTGGCAAGAGGTAAACAATTCAATAGGCAGCGGGAGCTCCCAAGGGAAGCCAACAGCCATTACACCATATCATGTCAGAGTCTAAACATCACATCTTTGATTTCCTCAGGAAATTCAATGACCTCCCATCCCCAGTATCCACCTTACCAACTAACACCTGTCGGATGCCTGCCCACCAGGATACCTACCACCATTCTTCTTCAGTAAGCTCATGTCTAAGCAGATCACACCATTGTTAGAACAAATCCCACTTTATACCCCATCTTGCACAGACTGCCTAAGCCCTTAATTTCTCTAGCATTACACAAACTCCATTGTATCCCCCTCTTCTTCTTATCTAAAATCTCTGTCTCCATGAAACGCCATACTGACAGACTGGATGTCTGCTCTGGTCAGACCATTTCCAAAGGAACGTAAACCCAATAAAGGCATTCACTTCAGACTAATCTCTATACTTCCTGTTCTGTGCAAAATCCTTGAGAATGTCATAAGTAATCAACTCAACTCATACCTAGAAAACTGCCACTGACTATCTCATAAAAAAATTAGATTCTGGTCAGTGAGATGTATTATGACTGCAATGTGGACCCTGACATATGATGTACACACATGGATAGAGGTAGGCAAGCAGGTGCCCTCTTCATTTTTTCTTTTCAGGTGGCCTCTTCATTAATCCAACCACAGCCCTTGATATGGTGGACCACTCCAATATAGTTTTCCACTTGATTTGATATTGTTATTAGCCCTCAGACCAAAGGACGGTTTAAAGACTTCCTCATAAGTAGATCCTTAAAAGTAAAATATTTGCTCCTCCATCTCATATGAAGCTACCTTAAAATCTAGTATATCACAATAATCAATACAGGCCCCACTCCTTTTCTGTTTTTGTTAACAAGCTAACATTTTACTCACCCAACCTACAACTTCCACTATGTACTGCTGATACAGTCCTCTGTAGATGAAGCTCAAGACACCTAGACATGCAAACTCAAATATAAGCATACTTCCTTGACCTAAACAAATAGCAGTCTCCTAAAAAATGCATACTTATCCCTAAAAATAACTAAACAATGACCTTTCAGACTAGCAAAAGACAACCGAAATGCCCCTGCATTCTTCAGATCAGAGACTTGGACAACCATAACACTGAAAAGACCATTTCCTTTAGATATCTTGGCATCCAGCTATGGCAAACCCTTATTTTTCAGATACACATTAAGAAGAAAAATTGAACAAAAATAATCTATCTTCTCTTCTGGGCCAAAAAAGTGTCACATTTTCACTCATATGAAGCAAAAGCAGCCATAAGTAAAGGCATTTTTTGTCTAGCTGGAATACAGTTTCCCACTATTTGTAAGAGATTTCAACAGAAACACCAAAATATTGCAAAGCATCTCTAATAAAATATGCCACTTCATAACAAACTTTCCACATCAAGAGCATCACTGCATCACACTAAATAAAGCCCAATAGCTTCCATGGTAGAGAGAGCAAACCTCTTTCTAGGCTCACTGCCTTTCAGTCTACTTCAGCAGAATACTTCTTCTCCCCTCTCCACTAGACTTTTCTCAAATATCCCCTCCTACATCATCAAAAACTACTCCAACTCAAGCCCATTACTCCAAACTCCCAAAACTAAACTGCATTGTTTTGGTTACAGTTTCTCTGTTCTTGCACCCAAGCTGTACATTCCCTCCTTCAAGATTCAAGAGTATGCCCTGTTGCTCAAAATCAAGGCCCCAGTTCTAACAATTTCTGTTCAAAGCATATGCTAGTGTCCAATGTAGGACATATTACCTAGCGAAAACTATAAATCTATACTCCCATTGTAGTTTTTAGTTTTTCTGTGATGTCATTATACAACGAGTTTAACCACTAGTATATGTATATATCATTGCTACATACCTTGTTAATTCAGCAGCCTGTAACATTATTTTCATTTTAAATACTGTTACTGTGTTCATATACAACAACCTCTGATGTTATTCTTATTTTAGTGCTGATTCAGTCTTACAACCTTTGTGATGAGCATGCATATGTACAGTTAACATGATGTATGTCTTTAATTCTCATTTTGTACTGTGTGCTCATCTCTTGTACTGTGTAACCTGAACTGAGCCTGCAATTGGTCATTTTTGATCATTGCTCTACCCTGGTAAAAATGCATAAATAAAATACATTTTCTGACTGATCATTTTAATCAAGTACAGGGTCACAAGTAACCAGAACTGATCTTGGATAAGGTAGTAATTCACTGCAGAACACACACTAGGTAAGACACTAGCTAATTGCGGGGCACACACACACACACACACACACACACACACACACACACACACACACACACACACACACACACACACACACCTCTCCAGGCAGTTTGGATGACTGCTGTTTCACTTACTGCATGTCCATGGAAGGAAACAAGATCAGCTGGTAAAACCCATGAGGAGATAGAAAGAATATTTATTTATGTATTAGTATTTGTTTACCTTACCTTGATTGTTTATCTGGCCGTAAGTTGCCCCTTTTCATTGTAGGCCCAGGGAGAAAAGTTGCAGCTATAAATATAGGTACCAAAGTTACAAAAAGCAGATATGAAAAATTTCAATGACATTAAGCAGTTTAACAGAATGAATGCAAATAGAACATGCAGTAAAACATAAACAGTTTTACAAAAGTAACAGAACAGATAAAACATGTTAGTCATGAATAAAGTCTAATACAGGGAGGAGTACAACAATGATTCAAAACAAGGAAAGAAAAGAAGTAGTCATTTGTAGGAGCGAGCATTTAAAAATTAGGTTTGAACAAAAATATTTTTAAGTGACATTTTGGTGGAAGTGATAGTTACACATCTGTATGCAGGAGGAGAAAGGTAAAAAAAAACAAGTCTGAGAGACAACAATAAGGAAATAGACAAGAGGTGTCGGTATAGAAAATGGCTGGATCAAGTAATGGATGTGCTAGGGGTCGAAATAGATAATTAGTAGATAAGCTAAGTGACATGAAGGTTGAGTAAGAAGATGTAGGATAGTAATGTGAAAAGAGGCTGTAAGGTGACAGCGTATGGTTTGTGGTTGGGTAGAAAGAGATACAGGAGGGATGTGATGTGATGTGAAAAGAGCTGAAAGAAGATGTAGAGAAAAATCAAGGTAGTGAGCCAGGAAATGTTGAAGCAGAATAGCAGGGTGCAGTAAATATAAGTCAGGGATGTGAGGAGAAAAGAAGGAAGTAGTAAGGAAAGGGGAAAGGGTTTGGAGAGAAAGGATGATAGGCTGTATATATATGTATATATATATATATATATATATATATATATATATATATATATACTGTATCAGGGCAGTATCCTTAGATAAGGTGAGGAATAGCAAAGTTTAGAATACACTGGATGGATTGGAATTTTTGTCATGCTATGCAGCTTATGCATAGAGTGCATCCCTAACAAGAGCTGCACTTGATAAATAAGCGCTGTGAGTAAACAGTACTAACTGCTGCACCACTGTGCAGCTGTGTGCTGATGTATTAAATATTAAAATGTAGGAAACTGTGAGGTTGTACTGCTGTCTCTCTATAACTTAATAGTATTATTGCATTTATGCTGCAAAGAGTGTATGCGTAAATATTTTAAAGACAGTTATTTACACTAGATCTTACACAGATGATTTCTGTCTCATTATATTTACTTTCTTAAGATGTGTGTTGTCTGTAAACTACAAATTGGAAGCCATTTTATCCCAAAACATTTGCTATTGTGTTTTGTTATTATTGTTAAGATGGCCATGTTTACTTTTTTGCAGACAGATAACATGTACGCTCGTGAAGGTTAACAATGCAAAGACTTGAGTTTACCTCATTGTTCTCTTCATTTCCCTGTGTCATCTCATGCTCTAACAACTTTCCTATCACTATCACTCAATAATTAAGTACCTCATTTCCTTATTTATTCATTTTGTTTGAAAAATGGATACAGCCACCACCAAGGCCAGAGGCGAAGGCAGTGACAACATGGCAATAAAACATCAAGGACATAACATATCTAATGCAGTAAATAACCCAAGTAAAAACATGTAAAGCCAATGCCATAAATGGCCTAAGTAATAGCTTTGTACATATTTATAGTATTAACGGGACTCATCAAATGACATACAAGGTATATAAAAATTGTGTAGAGAGTTCACAGCATCATACAGCCATTGACAGAACTGGAAGAGGCAGATGGTCAAGATAATGCAGAAGTGAAAGAATTGCATGTACTGCTTTGTTTAGCAGAGAACCCATGTTAGTTAAAATCTCTGAAACAGTAACTTTTGTGCTGCTGTGCCTTCAGAGTTTGTTTAAATTGAGATTGTGTGACACCAAAATTTGTTGTTAGTCATTTACTATACTTGAGTTTTGTCTCCATATAGCTAAAAGATGATGCTGTTGCTCTGGTTGATGTCATTGCTCCTCCTGACTTCATTCTGAACTCACCAATTGCCAAGGCTGATGGTGAGGTAAGAGAACTTTACATGCAACAAGATCAGAATAAATGCATATTTAGTACCCCATTTAAGACCCTGTTAATGAGTAGTGCAAATGTTAAAGCAATTGTGTGGTTTTCAAATTACTGGACTAGTTGTCTGTACTCTGTTTGGAATCTTAGAGTGGATAAGCAGCTAAGGCTGATCATAGACGTTTGTCTTTTACTCACTGGTCAATATGAATTGTATATGTTTGCAGCTATCATTTTCTTGCTTGGAAATACTATTTGGCAGTTTTTACTGTAGGTGCAAGGCATAATGCTGACAGAGCTCAGCAGTGGAGCCATTCCTCAAAATATATCCTGAGTTTAGATTAGAAAGACTGCTCACTAGAGGTTCTAGGTTAGGAAGACTGCACCCACCTCCTCTGCTGTTTTTATCAATGAGTGTATGCCAGCCCAGGGGTAACAGGCAGTCCCTTGTCTTCTCTCAAGTCCTTTCTTTTTTCTCAAAGAAGCAAACCAGAAGGCACCAGCATGAACTGCATGATGCCTATTACTTCATTTAACCTTTTCCTACTCACTTGCTAGATGAATTGCCTTAATATATGTAAATAAACACAAATGAGCATTTCAGCTTTTGTCAGCTAACTTAGACTTTGAAATGTTCCTGCAGTCAATAAATACCTGCAAATTACTGCATTTTTCTTTCAATAGAATGTCAGATTCAGTGTGATAGCCTATAGGGTTTGTGGTAAACTGTAATAAAGGTGCAAAAGAGGCTTTTGTAACAGACACCTCTGTTTTTCTTCCTTTCCCAGTAGCAGGCCTGCTTGATGAGTATTGTCCTTTGCGTGTCTAGAAAATCTTATCCCTTGTAGATGGTGTGAAGGGGAAAATCTGATTTAAATGAGTAATTACATACTGAATTTGAGCCAAGGGATAGAGACTGTATTGAAAACAATGCTTTTCAACTCTGTGGTCAAGCAAACCCATTTTCTCATTACTAGGTTAAGCTGCAGCTATGGTCATCTAATAATGCATGAACACATAACAACACAAATACTTACTTATATGTGTACAGTGTGTGTGTATTTATATGTACTCATGCATAAACATATGCATGTATATATGTATGCTTCTTGGGTTTTTACCAGGTGTTCCAACCTCTTCTGATGAGGCATTCCAAGAGTTAACCAAGGCCCTATCCATTTCATCGTCGTAACTTTATTTGTTGTTGGTTCAAAAAATCTATTGGTACTCTCCTGACCATCCTGTTATTCTTTGTGATAATAAACTGGAAAAGATTGATGTTTTTATGTACAGTACATTATGAATATATGTTCTTTCATGTTGATCACTGTTGCAGAAGCCTCAGCTATATGAGCTATATCCTGCCTAGACTGCCGGACAGCTTCCAAAGCTTCATGGCACTTTCCACTCACCCAAACCATTAATTAGCTTGAGCTAAGCTGACTGAAAGGATAGGTTTGTGGACCAAGCCCTTCAAAGCTTTGCTTCCACTGAGAAGAGTGCTCCTTTGCAGGTTTTGAAGAGTGACAGTTTGCTGATGCTGTTCAGTTGCAGGGCAGATAAGTTCCCTTTGGGGAAAAACATTTCACATTACTTCTGAAGTTGTTTAGCTTAGTTTTTGTGGAGAAAAAAAAATATGTTTAAGCTAATGAAAAGTATTTTTCTTGATTGTCTCTAGACTTTTATGAACTTTTAAGTGGGAATGCACTTTTACTTTTTATGTGGCAAAACTACATTTGTTTTACTTTTTGGGACTGGGAAAAGTGTTTAAAGTGCTTTTTACTGTGTTTTTCTGGGGAAATTTCCTGTTTTACTGACTATTGCTACTAAGCTTTCATGGAAAACATACACCTTTACTGGCTTGATAATGGAGTTATCTACTTGTCCTTCAGTCAGACCTTTTTCCAGACACAAAAAGAAACAATCTAATAAACAGCCATTGTCATCACAGCAAGCTAGTAATTTACCACAGACATAGGTAGGTCAATGCTGTGGCCAAAGCTGGTTCCTTAGACCACTGTTCTTTTTTACTTGGATCTCTGTGGTGCTGTGCATTCAACCACCATGAACTGGAAGTTAGCTACATCCTCTGTAACTGTTGGGGTCCCCTCAGTGGGAAATGGAGAGCCATTCTTTTAGTTTATGGGAAAGGGTCAGGGAATGAGCCCCTTCTTAGCTGGAATGTAATGCCCATCCCTGAGGAAATTGTCTCTGGCAATACTAGGTCTGTTTCCCCTAATTTTCCTATCAATTTGAGACAGAAAACTAAACATTTAACTTCTCCGTGTCAGTTTCTCTGGACAGAAGCAATTTACTGTGAGTGACTCAGAGTCTTGTGCAGGCTTTTGGCTCTTCTCGTAAGGTGGTTTCTTTTAAAAGAAAAAGGGATTCTTCTTTCCCTGAAGAGGTTCAAGATGTGGAATCTGTCGGTGAATGTGAGGCGACAAGTGCATTTTTTTCCTTGGGTTTTGATTCAGATTCTGAAAAGAGTATGGTATTTGAATCTCAGTGCGAGGGATTCACTTTCTCTGGGACTATTTCCAGAAGGTGCCATTGTTTTCAGTGGAAGAATGCTGAGGTTTCTCAGTCCCTCAGAAAATACTATGAATTCCTACAACTGAATTCCCAGAACCGTCAGCCATTCCCCCTGTGCTGTCAGCTTTAGAGCATGTGCTTGTCACAGCCTGTGTTTTCCCCAACAGCCTGGCTGCCATGCCTAAGAAAGCTGATGGAATGTATAAATTTCATCAGGCTTTCAAGCTCTTATATCAGTGGTGTAGAATGTCCGGCCCGGGGGCCAAATCCAGCCCTCGACGCAACACCATCCGGCCCCCAGAGAGGAACCAAAAATTCTTTTAAAAAAATTTTAAAAAATGCTATGCCTTACTCCAGTCATGCAAACTTTCCAGAACATGCTTACTTACCTAATTGACTGCAGGTGCACACACCTCTAATTTTAGCTGTGGAAGTAACTATTCTTTGTTGTTTATAACTTGTAGTCTTTAAACAGTAGTAACGTTCTGCAAGAGTTTGTAATAAGTCGTGGCTGCAAGCAAGAATAAAGTTAAATGCAAAGTTGATGTAGAAAACAGGCAATTTCATGACTGCTGTCTTAAGTAAAAATGCCAGTCACCTGTAGCTATTGTTAACTCGTAAAAACTTACTATGTTTTAAGATGGCCCGCAAATGCATTAAGAATTTGTGTAATGGCCCTCCCCTAAAAAGGTTGTGCATCACTGGTTTATATGCTCATCCCAGACCTGACACAGCAGCTGTAGATTTAGCTAATCCAGTTGCTGCCAGGCATTTTGTTAATTCTAATCCTTCTCCTTCTGGCAAGGAAGATAAAGCTGTTGAGAAGGTTGGGAAAAAAGTGTATTCTTTTGTAAGTTTGATGTTTATAGTTCTGAATTGTCAGGCTAATATGTTAAAGTTTATACTGCCCTGTTCTGAAGGTATGAGAAATGTTTTGGCTGCAGTTTCCTCGTGCTAGGAAAATTTTGCTTTGTGTAGTCTAGTCTCTTCAGTTTCTCAGCTCACTACTCATTGTTTTAGAGTGTCTATGACTCCGTAGATACTGCTTTCAGGGCTGTTACCACTGATACTGTTTTGAGGAGGTTTGCCTAGCCATCCAGAAGATGTCAAAAATGAGATTTTTGTATTCTGCTTTGGATAGAGATTTAGTTTTTGTAATGTCTGCTGCAGATGTTATCAAAATGTGTGATGAGAGGGATAAGCTGATTCACGGAATTTCACAGATTTTTTAGCCATCCTTTTCTATATTCTCCAAGGATTTTTTTTTATATTTTCTCCTTCATCCAGGTTTGGCAAGAAACAAAATTAACAGTCTCAGCAGAGTTCTGATAAGCAGATGTTTAAAATGCACTGTTAGGGAAGCTCCAAACAGAAAAAGGAACTTCCCCAGAACAAAAGACAGTCAAACTAGGCAGAATGACAGTATGAGGGACCTTGATCCCCTCTGCCAACACAGGAGTCTGGTACTCCTTCCAGGAAGTCTAAATCTCTATTTCTCTCTTTTGACAACAGATTGCATTAGACAAATGGATCCTGAATGTGATCTATCCAGGATACAAATGGCAGTGGGAGGAAAGTCTTCCTTTCCAGGGGATTCCTTCTCATCTTCTGGACCAAACCCTTCTCGTTCCTCCTGTCATACATCATATGCTGCGTCTAGTATAATAGAAGATGTTCCTTCCCCTTAGTTGGGGACTGCATTTTACTCAAGAATGATTTTAGTGCTAAAGAAAGAAAATGTCTGGATACCAGTTCTGGATCTTTCTTTACTGAATTAGTTTGTGATGGTGCCCACGTTCAAAAAGCTTTCTCTTCACAACCTGTTACTTCTTTTTCCTCATTTGTGTTTTATAGTAATGATAGATTTAAAAAGATGATTATGATTATATTCCTGTTCATCCAGATTTCAGGTGTTTCATACAGTTTTGTGTGTCTGAATCATATTATCAGTTCTCTGCTTTACTCTTTAGGATATCCACTGCTTCAAGTGTGTTCAGAGTGTCTAGGTCCTGTTATAGCCCATTGTAGGCTACAGGGTATCCAAATATTTCATATTTAGACAACTTGCTTATCTTTCCAGAGTCTTTTTGAAAGTGGCAGAAATCTCTCAGGTGGGTAAGAGATCTCTTACACAGGCAGGCTGGGACTACAAGAGAACATTCACAAGTCTTTTGGACTTCATGACACAGGATTGTGTATCAGGGGTGTCTGTTAGACACCTCAGTACAAATATCTTTTCGTCCATGGGAAAAACAGATCTATATTAGATCTCTTCTGGGGTTTTCCACTTAGACTTCTGTCACAGCAAGGGAATACCTCTAGATTTTGGGTGTCAGGGCTTCCACAATTCTCATGATACCTTTGGCAAGACTCCACTTGATAAAAGATACAATGATATCCAAAATCTCTTTGGTCCCAGTATCAACACCCATAGTATTTTCAGTTCCCAGTTCTGGTTCTGTGATTTGTGAAAAGGGAAATCATTTGGTGCAATCATGAAATTTCTCTGAATACAAGTTTCCCTTTTTCCTCTCCTTTTTTAGAGCAGTCATTCTCTGCAGAGGCCTCTGACTTTGCATGGGGATGTGACAAGAAAGACAGAACAGAACACACAAACATGAAGGTGATGCTAGTTCTTATAAAGAACCTCAGCACTCTGTTGTCCCCAGGACCTCAGCAGACAGTTACAAATAATATTACAATGATGTGGTACATAAACAAGAGGGAGCCAGATTTGACCCCCTGTGCAGCCTAGCCATGTTAGCATAGGATATATATTTACAGCACAGTCTCATGCTACAGTTATCTTACTTTCCATCTGAGCAAAGTTGTGTGGCAGATAAGCTGAGCAGGACCATGACAGACCTTCAGAAATGGAAAATGAATCAAAAGGTCTTCCAAGAATTCATCCATCTGTGAGGAACACTTCAATCAGATCTATTTGCAATTGCTCATAACAAGCACTTGGCAACATTTTGCTCCAAGACTCTTTGCAAGAAGGCTGGAAGGCAGATGCATTTTGGTATCCTTCGACAGGAATGTTCCTGTATGTTTTTACTCCCTTTTCCCTAATGTCCAGAGTCATTCTGAAGATTCAGATGGACTCCCCAAAGATCACTGTGGTATCTTTCCTGGTACATTGAAAAGTGAATCTGCTGTTGCCTTCTCCAATTGGCTTCACCCTATGGGTTATCAAATCTGATGCCAGCCAAATCTTTTAGATTTCAACTCACCAGGCTCTGCATCCCTTACCCACAATCCTATGCTTCTCACCCAGCCCCACTCAAATCATGTTTGCCGTCATTCCTGTCAGCAGCAAAATCTGGCTCTGTGAAAGCATATCCTTTACATATAGCTTTTTTGCAACTTATTTCTCCAGCGTTTTCTGCTTTGCCTTTCTTAGATAATCATGTTTAAGAGAGGTTTAGCATAGGTAGTTATTTAGCTAGATTAGGCTTGTTGTTCTAGTGTATGTGTGTGTCTGTGAAGAGTTAGTAATGGGTCTTCCTGTCCTCTTGAGTTTGGTGTGGTGTTTCTGTAGTGAATCTTTCTTTGCTAGTATTGTGTTTGTTCTGTCTGGTAATTGGTGTGGAGGATTAAGACTCTTGCGTCATGCTTTAAGGTACAGGGTTTGATTCTCGGCATAGTTAGTGTATTTCTTTATTGTCTAGTGTGTTGGACTGCCTTATCATGGATAAGGGCTTTAAAGAATGTGCTACTTCTGGGCACAAGCTGCCCCCTCAAAATGCACATAATAAATGTGTTTACTGTTTGGGGACTACCCGTCACATTTCCATCTGTTCCATTTACGAAGTGTTCAGGTCCAGGGCAGTTAACAAGAGATGGCTGAATTTGATCTTTACAGGCCTTCTTCCAGATGGTTCTTCCTCCTCTGCTTCTTCAGCACCAGTAGTTGGATCCGACAAACACAGCTCTTCCAAGGACTCCTAAGATCTCAATGGGGATTGTAAGAGGCCCTCCTCTGTCTCTGCGCTTAGTCCCTCTTCTGGCCCACCAGACCCAAAGGTCCCATGGCCTTCAGCTGCCCAGTTCACCTTGGCACTGGCTTCGGCCCCTTGGGGCTAATCTCCCACAGTGAAGACTATAAGCAAAGCTCCATCTCCAGTGCTTAGCATTCCAAGTCCCTTTTTGGTTAAAGGGGCTCCATCAGATTGAGTAGCTTCCCCCTTTTCCCTGTCCACACCACCATAGATGTCACTGAAGTCTTCACATTCCTTGCCCCAGGTCCAAGTCTCTCCTGCTCGGATCTAGCAGGTGGGTTCCTTCTCCTCCAAGTGACCCTCCAAGCTCCCGTTGGAGGCTTCATCCACTTTGTCATCCAGGTTGGTGTGCAGTTTCAAAACTTATGACTTGGAGCAGCTGATGAGGGCTTTTTTTGCAAACCCAGGTGCAATTAGTCTTTATCACTTAGGGTCTGGGACCTGTTCCAGGAACGTTGGAGCCATCATCCTGGTTTCCTCCCTTGACCCCTTTGGATCTGAGGTCCTCGGGCCTGCCTATATTCCTACCCTCACTGCTACATCCAATGGTATGTCCTTGCTCGGTTCAGGTTCCTACCTTGGTGTCATCGACATGATCAGAGCCAAAATTGAATGGACCTCAGGGCATTGGCATCCTGGCTGGTGTTTCCAAGTCAGGTTCAAAAGTTCCAGCTTCTGGGTCATCCATCCTACTTGGATTGTCTGCATTCAATTGCTTGGCTCAGGTCTCGATGTCGGAGCATGGAGTAGCTCCCGTAAACTTAAGAGTGTCTCTGGTATCTTCAGATATTGGGACCATCGACTGCAAGAGGCCAGCATTCACTTCCACCTTTGATGTTGTGGAAAGGATTTTCTCCTCTAACGGGATGGATCAGGTGTCCTCAGCCAGTATTCCATCCCCTTTCTCATTTGGGCTTGTGACTAGTCATCAGCCTGCTCCAGGACAGCCTATGGCAATTGGCCCAATCTGCTCCCCTGGTAGGACTTCCTGCCCCTTCACCCTCTCTTCAGATCTCAAGTAAGAGGTGGTGCAAGAGAAAGCACCTTGACTCCCTTCAGGAGTTTCTGATTGAAGATACTGACCTTGAGGAAGGAGACGGGTCCCATAAGTCTCCGCAGGATGACACCTCCATTGGTGGCATCGTGGAGCTCCCTCATTAATGAGGGAGCTGGACTACTGAAGCCCACTCTCCAGAGAAGTCACTACTTTTGGAGGCGTTCATCATGGGCCCATCCACTCCTTGGATGGTTCCCCTTTTGGATGTGTTCATAGGCCTAGAGTCTCTCAGGACCATGGAAGAAACCTGACATGTTGGAGCCTATTCCTAAGAAGTCTGACAAAATTTTTGCTCCTCCTAATGATCGACCACATTGGAGAAAGGGTCCTGCTGTGGATGCAGTTGTGGTGGCAGCTGTCACCAAGTAGGAAATCTTTGAGAAGAGTTCCTTGGTTCATCTGTTGAGCAGAAAGTTTTGGGCCTTGGATCATCAAGGGATGCAATCTCATGAGGGCACTGAACTATTCAATCTGATGTTGTTAATCTGGTATACCTTCATTTATGTGAAAGGAGGTTGTACGATGCACCAAAGTGCGAAAGTGCAAGCTCCAAATTTCTGAAATGTTGCATTAATCTTCTGTTAATCTTCATTCATTCCTTACTGATGGGTGTCAGTTCCATCCTCGGAACAGAGTCAGCCTTATGCCAAGCTTGCGCCAGCCAAAAACTCTT
Source organism: Protopterus annectens (assembly GCF_019279795.1). Lineage (NCBI taxonomy): Eukaryota > Metazoa > Chordata > Ceratodontiformes > Protopteridae > Protopterus > Protopterus annectens. Next base: position 1,341,905,805 of record NC_056729.1, read on the forward strand.
GAGCTAAGCTTTACTCATAGTGCCCTTCTTCCAGTTACCTCAGGTCTTGTTTCCCGCATTGCCGAAAAGCCGTGGCAAGCCAGCTCTTAACTAAGCCTAGGTAAAGACATTTTTCTAAGTATTTCTGAGAATCCTTACCACCTTTCTATTTAGTTGCTAGTTTGCCGTTTTTCTTGGAAACCCTTTTTTACTTCTCTTACTGCTCTTTTGTTACCCTTTTGGGGTATTTCTTCACATACCATTGCTGGTATTCCCTCTCCTTCCTTTCTTTGTGCTTAAAAAAAAAAAAAAAAAAAAAATCTTTCTCTATCGTATATCTCTGTAGCCATAACAAAAAAAAGAGAGAGTTTGGTTTCAAACAATGTGACCAGTGCGGCCGTAAGATGCTGAATTCTGATTCTCACACATCTTGTGTGTATTGTCTGAATGTACCTCATTTAACTGTTCAACCTCCCTGTGATATTTTTTGAGGGTTCAGTTCTAGAACCCTTAATGACTCTCTGATTCACGATTGGCCCATGGGACTTCTAAAGGCTTACCTCTCTCTTCCCCAATCCCAAAATTTCTAAAGAAACCCCTCCAGTTGAGAAGCAAAGTGATCCTCGTTGCACCCTATTGGCCCCATCAAATGTGGTTCCCCTTTCTTTGGCCTCACCTGCTAGACAAGCCATGGATTCTGGATCCAACTCCAGATCTGATCTCTCACCCTAAAGGTTGATTCGCCCGAAAATAGCCAGTATCAAACTGACGGCTTGGTTTCTTCACTTCCAGTAATTGCCAGGCAGAACAATCTTTCTTCCCCAGTCCGTGACATTATTCAGGCTTTACATAAACAATCCACCAGGAAAATTTACCCTAGTAAGTGGAAACGATTCTTAATATGGTCCGGGCAAAGAAAACCTGATCTTTATTCAGCTCCAGTTAATACAGTTTTGGATTATTTGTCAAATTATTTCAAAGTTGGAGCTGCAGCATCAACCATCCATGTTTACTTAGCTGCCATCTCCGATTTTCATAATGGTTTCAAGGACTCTTCCTTAATTTCCCATCATCTCTGCAAGACTTTCCTAAAAGGGATATCTCATATTAGACCGCCCATTAAGGAACCCACTGAGCCATGGAGTCTCATTAGTTCTTCAAGCTTTAACACAACCCCCTTTCGAACCTGCTATTACCTGTGATATCAAGTTCTTATCCTTGAAGTCCTTATTCCTAGTGGCCACTACCTCAGCTAGATGTATTTACGAGCTTCAGGCCCTATGTATTAAATGCCCTTATATAATTTTTCATAAGGACAGAGTATCACTTCGGGCAACTCCCTCCTTTCTACCCAAAGTTGTTTCAGATTTCACAGTAAACTAGTCTATTGCCCTACCAGTTTTCTTCCCTAATTTCTCAAACAAAGGAGAATATTGCCTTCACCTGTTAGATGTAAATATGCAATTAAGATTTTTATCTTGACAGAACAAAGGAAATCCACAAATCAGACCAATTGTTTGTATCCTTTTCAGGCTCAAAATTGGGGAAAGCTATTTCTAAAGTAACTCTATCCAAATGACTAAGAGACTGTATACTTCTGGTGTATCATCGTTGAAAACCCCCTATACCAGGCATAATCAAAGAAATTCCACCAGATCTGTGGAAACTTCAATAGCTTTTCATTCAAGGGCATCCATGGATGATATCTGTGCAGCTGCAACATGGGCTACCCCCATACCTTTATCTCTCATTACAAATTGGATCTGGTCTCCAGGAAAAGAGATTCCTTTGGTTTGATGTTGCTCATGAATTTTCTTCCAAAAGGACCACCCAAGGTGTATAAGGCAGCTAGGGACCCTGTCCCATCAGTAAGGAATGAATGAAGATTAACAACATCAGATAAAGAAGTTATGGCTTATCATAACATTCCAAATGTGTTGTTACCCACCCTCCTTCCCCCTCCTAGATGCTCCTGAGCGATTGTCTGGGTCCAAATGTCCCTCTAGGGAACTTGCTCAGACATAGCCTCTGCTTTTCTTGTCATGGTCAAACTCGATCTGAGGTAACTGGGAGAAGGGCACTATGGGTAAAGCTTAGCTCAAGAGGTTTTGGCTGGCGTGAGCTTTGGTATAAGACCGACTCAGTTCTAAGGACGAGACCGTTACCCATCAGTAATGAATGAAGAAGATGAACAACACAGATAGAATGTTATGGTAAGACATAACTTCTTTTTCCTCTTGACTAGACTGCAGTGCTATCAAGTGTGTGAAGTGTTGAGGAATGTTAAAATGCAGCAGTATCAAGAGATTCAGAAAACCCTCAAGACTCAGTTGTCTACCCTGCTATCTATCACCAACATTTCCATGAGGCTCATTTCAAATGCAGCTGATGGAGTGTCCTGAATGGTTGGCTCCAGCATAGCAGTGCATTGCCATGCATGGATACAATTGTACAACTTTGTAGATTGCTTCAACGTGTCCTTTTTTTAACACCCCTTTTGATGGTTGTTCCTTGTTTGAGCCATAGATTAAAGACACCTACGAGGATCAAACAAGAAGGTAAGACACTGTCCACCATAGGAGTGCATTTCACTACCCCTCAGCAAACAATTTTGAGGAATCAGAAGGGGGACAAATGTCTCTTTTTTAGAAGGTCACAGCAGTCTTCCCAGCATACTTATTTAGAGAGTTTCTCCCCTCTCCAGGGGGAACTATGCTGGGTGCCACCAATGAGGCAGTGGCAGTCTGCAAAATCAGCCCTTCTGCAGAGAGTCCTTTCAGTGATCCTGAAGGATTGCTTGACTGTCCTGCTGTGGATGCAGTCAGGAGTCACTTGACTCTTCACTTGGAAGCTTGGGAGGCCATCACCTTGAACCCGTGGATGTTAAGAGTTATATATCCAGAGATTATACCATCCCTTTTTAGAAATTCCAAGGTTCCATTCACAAATGTTTCCCAATGTTAAAGACTGCAGGCAGAGGTAGAGATTCAGAAGCTGCTGGCAAATCGAGTCATCCAAGAGGTCCCACCAGTCCAGTTTTTAGTGCCAAAAAAAGAACAAGGATTTCATGCCCATTTTGAATTTAAGCAAATCGAATCCTTCTGTGAGGCAGACCCAAGTTCTGCATGGTCATGGTGCAGTCCTTTCTACCTCTGTTGAAGAAGGACAGCTGGATGTGCTCAGTAGACATCAAGGATGCCTATTATCATATCAAGACAGAGAGGTGCTCCAGGAAGCTTTTGTACTTCTGGCTTGGGGACAGTCATTAACAATTCATAGCCCTGCCATTTGGTCTCACTCCCCCACCCACCCCAGGTTTTCACCAAGTGCATGGCAGTGGTTGCAGCCTGGGTCCAGCTACAAGGTTTTCAGGTCTTCCCTTACCGGGAAGGTTAGCTCCTCACTGCCCCTATGAGAGCATCACTAATTATGACCAGAGATACCTTACTCCAGTTAAATGGAGATGAGGGCTGTCCTCTGCATTACAGGCCTTTCAGGATACCCTCGCTAGCAGTGTGATTTTGATACAAAAGGACAATATGTCTGTTATCAGGTATGTCAGCAGCAAGGGGAAGCATGTCCTGATACTGTTTGTCAGGAGGCTGTGAGAGTTTGGCAAAGGGCAGTCTTATCTCAGTGGTTTCTGGTTGCAGTGCACATTCCAGGAGAAGACCAACATTCTGGCCAACAGCTTGAGCGAGAACATTCTTCTTATTCAAAATTGGTTTCTGAATCTGACAGTGACAGCTCAGATCTTTAAAGTTCTAAGGCACTTTGTATTGCAACCTCTTTGCCTCTCCTTTCAACACCAAGTACAGCAGCTATTACACCTTAGTCCCTCCTCAGGGGCAGTCACTCAGAGACACTGTTTGGTATGCTTGGCCCCCAGAGCTCCTGTGCGTTTATTCTCCAGTTCCACTAATTGTTAAATTTCTCCAGAAGACACCTACGTTGCAGAGTGACAGTGATCCTCGTAGTTTCCTTATGGTCCTATCAGGTGTTGGTCCCCCTTCTGTGACCTCTTCTGCTGTACCCCCTTGGGTTCTGGATCCCATTCTGGACATCATTTATCATCCAACAGGTCTGGATCCTCCCAGTCTGCAGTACCACAAGCTAACCGCAGGGTTTCTCCAGTTCCCTTGATGGCTAAGAATCCCAAGCTGTCTGACAGTGTTGTGCAAATCTGGCCTTCATCCCAAAACCTTTCTACTAGAAAGATGTATTCCAGTAAATGAAGATGTTTTGCGGTGGTAGTGTGGGTGGAATCTCAAAGATATGATTCCTTTTCTGCTCCTTTAAAGTAGGTTCTGGATATTCTTGCTGAGTTGTTTTATTTAGGCTTTAGTTTTTTTACAAGTAAAGTGCAGACCTAAGGTCATTCTACTAGAGTTATAGCTACTTCTGTGGCTTTCGTTTCCAGAACATCTTTGGATGAGGTTTGTGCAGTGGTTACTTGGGTGGCTCATAAGTTCATAGGTGTGTACTAGGCTAATGGCCCTGGAGCCTTTACAAGGCTAGCCAATAGGATTACCTTGGCATCGTGCCACCCGACCCGACTCAAGAGCTTGCGAAAAACCATCACAGCTTTGTTTCTCGTTACAAGCTGGGTATTCAATCCAAATCCAGGGATTCCTTTGGCTGCAGAATGTTGTGGAATATCCTTCCTTACTTCCTCCCAAGGATTTTTTACATGGTGTGGGACATTGCCCCATAGGTTGAAGCTAGACAGGGAAGACAGCAATCAACTATGAATGTTATGTACTTACCGTAACAATAGAACCATGTTGTCTGTCTCTGTCTGGTCCAAATTCCCCTACCCCCCTCCACGTTTTTTTTTTGTTTTGTTTGTTTTGGCATGCATCTTTATCTAAGATGACCGAGTGGAGGAGGTTTCCTTCTTCTCTGTTCTTTGAGTCCTTTGTTCTCTTCCATTATGGAGAAGTGTAGTTTAGAGCTGTTTTTAGATGGGGCAGACTTGATCAGAGGGGATTGTGGGTAAGGGAGACGGAGCCTACAAATTGAAGTCTGAAGGATTTGGCCAGTGTTGGATCTAAGTCAGATCAGATAACCCATGGACTGAACCAGATGGAGAAAGACAACACGGATCTTTTGTTATAATAAGTATATAACTTACATTTCTCCCTGCTTTCAGATTGACCAGGGGCACAGAATGGATTTACTCGCACAAGATCAGTGGTGTTTGATGCACCCTGACTTTAAACAAATACAGCTGATTTCATGGATGATAGCATCTTAAAAGCTTTTAGGCACCTGTTTTCGAAGGATATGCAGCAGGTACTAATGGAGGCAAGAAAGCCTGCTGCAAGAAAATCATATATAAGCAAATGAAAATGTATTTTAGTATGTGCTAATAAAAGAACCAGAACCCATTTAGGGCTATTGTGCCTCTGCCTTTACAATATTTGTTTAAGATAACTATCCTATGGTCTGTCTTACTTCTGTTTCAAGGTTCGTTTGCTAGCCATTTCACCATCTGCCTATGGATCCCCCTCTTTCAGTGCAGTCTCATGTGAAAATGTTTTTTGAATGGGATGCTACATAGGAAGCCTCCAAGACAATGGATGGCTCCTTCTTCAGATCTTAATTTTGCATTACAGAAGCTAACATTTGCTTCATTTGAACCAGCTCATCTGGCTGACTTGAGGTTTTTGACATGGAAAACTGTTTTATTGATTGCTCTGGCCTTTCTAAGAAGAAGTCTGCATTGCAAGCTCTTATGGTGGGTTAAACATATCTCATCTTCTACAGACAGAGGGGTTTCTTTGAGAAGTAATATTTCTTTTGTATCTAAAGTGGTATACAAGTTTTCTTTAAGACAATCTATTCATCTCCCTTCAGGACTTAAACGCAAGGAAGAAAGAATACTCCATACCATGGATATCCATAGCCAACCACTGTATTATCGTGACAGAACAAATCTTTCAGAACTTCTGATCTGTTCATTATTTCTTGTGAATGTAAGAAGAAAGGACAATTTGTGTAAAAAATGTCTGTTTCCAAATCCATGAATTACAGTGGTTTTATCAATAAAGGATTGTTCCTTTTTACAATAACTGTGAATTGAAGTGGTTTCTACCATTGTTGGATTCATTTGCTGTGGTCTTTGGCTTCCTGATCAGTTGTTTGTTATTTGCTTGGATTTCTGTTCTAGTTCCAGGTACTTCTCAGTTTTTTGTGAATTCTTAGTGCAGATGAGGCTTCTAAACTGCATAGTGTATTTAGTATTAGAATTAGAATGCAATTTACTCAAAATTATATTGTTTTCTATTTCAATTAATTATTTAATCCGAGATCTACTCTTCATCTTCCTTAGGTCTTAGTACTTCCTTAAGTCCCACTACTTCCTGTGCTACTTATCAGGTCATCCCTCTAAACCAGAATTTGTCAAATCCTGCTGTAAAATCAGAGTTTTTTTTCCAGTGTAATCCATTGCAGTAACATACCTTCAGACACCCCTTCAGTCTTTGTTAACAATAGAAGATCACCCAGTTAGTCTTCTCTCTGTGGACAGCCTCATAGCGCTTGTTATACTCAGCCAATATAGCAAATGCCTGGTGCTCACAGACAGTGACCTATTACTTAGCTTGCCACTGTTTGTTAGAAATGCAAGTAACTAGTCAAATTGAAGACCTGACTCTCACAACTGCTCACATTCTGTGAGCCTCACCCACCTCCACAAAAAAAAAGCACATATATCTATATTAAATTAGTCTATACTGAGGAAGTTAAAAAAATCCTTATCCAAGCCTCAGTGGCCCTTAAACCAGGTACATCAACACCCTTTGATGTGCACATTTCAGGAAATCACCAGAAATTGGATATCCCAAATCCAGTACATCAAAGCTACCTATAAATGCAAATGGATAGTGGGCAGGATTCACAATGGCTTGCACGGAGTCTAAGAGTCGTGTAAGACTCCATGCAGCCATCGCGATCCAGGAACAGCCCGAAATCCCGTGTAAGAGACCAGCTAAAATGACTCTTACATGGGCAGGGCGTGGATATGCTAATTACCTCACTTGCAGCCGAAAGGCATGCAAATGAGGTAGATTAGCGATCCATGAAGCTGAAACCAGCCCGTGTAAGAGTCGTGTTAGGTGCAGAAATGTACTCAGTTAACAACTGAGTACGTTACTGCAAATAACACAACGGAGCCATGACAGCTCCAAATAAAGTGTGCAAATGTTGCAGTCAGCATGCCAGTGGCCAAATATGTGGACATTGGCATGGTAACCCGATGCAAACATGAAATAAAATATTTTATTTTTTCGGAGATCGGTGAGGTTTAAACGCAGCCCAGCCCTGCGCAAATGGGCTGCGCTATATAAAACAGAAAAATAAAGGTTTGAAACCCACAAATGTGGGTTTTATGTAATGCATGGATTTGCAATGCAGGGACTAGCAGACCAAAAACAACATGGCTACCGTCTAGTGGTTGCTAAGGGGGGAAGCTGAGTGTAAGACATGTAACTAAGCATTAGTAGGCAATCCTATGTAAATGAGTGGTAGGATAGTGAATCACACTGTCACATAGCAAATGAGCACATTCCGTGTAGTGTAAGAGTTAGATAAGGGGGAGTAACAGAGTAGGAGATAGGTGACATCACAGGGGGGAATGTCAGGATGAAATCAAGCTCATTGGAGCAAAGTGGTATGTGAAAGATGTCAATCACACAGCAAAAAAAGAGGAGTGTCAACAGATAAGCATGGGAAAGTCAAGAAATGGAAGGTGTACACTGTGGCCAACACCAAAGTTTCTTGCTGTACGTGCATGCGCCTGTGTGCATGCTGGGAGGCGCGAGTAAGACAGAGTGCATGCGTGTAAGCGTGAGTGCGCACGTGTAAGGCAGAGTAAGCATGTAGGAGCCTGTTTAAAGATTTGTAAACCTGTTTGCGCTGGTGTGCACGTGTTTTAATCCGAATAAGCAGATTCTAGTCCGTGTAAGCATGTGTGCGCGTGTGGTAGCCACTGTGAGTGTGTTTTCGCTGGTATGCGCGCTGCTCCCCCCTGAGGAAACAGAGAGGAAAAAGGAAGCAGAAGAAATAGTAGGAAACTAGCAGGGAATACTTGTAGAGGTAGCAGGTGAAAACAATTAGAAGTAGGCAATTACACAGGCAGAATACAAGCCCAGCCCAGTACTTAAAACACTGCAAACAGCATTGCAGTATGTTTCTCTCAAGAAACACTGCAAGAAAGGAGTAAGCTAGTAGAAGTGAAAACTGAAAAAGCTGTACTCAGACCAAACATGCTAGGGGCTGCCATAGCTGTCATAATGAGACATAGGAGACTTGCTGAGGGTGGTGACAATGGAAATGCTGCCAGACAACCCACAGTGAGGAGACGGAGAAGAGTGTACAGGCCCAGGGTCACCTACCAGGGGTTACATGAGCTGGAGATAGTGGAGCACTATAGAGTGGACGGAGACCTCCTGCAGCAAATTGTTGAGCTTTGCAGGCCACGCCGCACACACAGAACCAACAGAGGGGAACCCATCCCAGTGGAAACCAAGGTATGTGTTGGCCTAAGAATACTAGCAACAGGTACCTTCCAGAGACCAACTGGTGATATGATGGGGATATCACAGGTATCAGCCTCCAGGGTTCTGCACCAGTTCCTGGATGCCATGTCAGCACATGGCGGTGAGCATGTATATTTCCCCAATGCCCGTGAGGTATTGGCCAGCAATATGCATCTCTTCCAGCAAATAGCGGAATACCCTGAGGTAGTGGGTGCAATAGACTGCACGCACATACGCATCAAAGCACCAGCCGGTGAGCGGGATAGGGCCTACATTAACCGCAAAGGCTTCCCCTCCATCAACTGCCAGGTCGTGTGTGATGCCCAGGGCATAATAATGAATGTGTGTGCTGGCTGCCCTGGGAGCTACCATGATTCCCATATCTGGCATTTGACGCAGCTGTACCAGACATTTGCCAGTGGGGACATCCCACATGGTCACCTAGTGAGGGATGCAGGTTATGCACTGGAGCCATGGCTGATGACACCCATCAGAAACGCACACACACCCGAACAGGAATGCCATAATGAGGCACACGCACAAACACGTAATGTAATAGATCATGTGTTCGGGCTGCTTAAGTCACAGTTCCGGTGCCTGGACACATCTGGTGGAGCCTTGCAGTACTCACCAACTACATGTACCCAAATTGTCATGGTATGTGCTATGCTACATAATATGATTCTGTGAAAACAGCTGCAGCAGGACCAGCATAGGGCCGGCACAAACAGCCCCCCACCATTGCCAAGGCCATCACAGGCAGAGCGTGACTCGGAGGAGGAACAACCTGAGCCTGCCCCAGTAGGCAGAAGGAGGCGTGCCCAGTATGCCCTGGCCTTGGCAAAGAGGCAACGCATAGCACATACACTGGCTCAGTAGGAACCCTGGGAATGATACCCCTCTCTGACTCACTCATATAGTAACAGGGATGCCTAACATGACACAACCTGCTCTCAAACATGTACAGGGAGTGTAGTATGTGCATCCGACAGAGGCAGCCCTGCAGCACCACCTGAGGCATGATCGCCATGTGTTAAGCAATGTAACACCATCTAGTATATGCAAACATGAAGACCCAACCTAACATCTCACCCTCACCAAGCATGATGCCACACTATGAAGACAACAAGATCAAGTACAATAATTGGCTGAGGTATTGCTGTTAGCAAGGGGGGACACATGGCTGACAGCCTGGGCTGACATGCCGAGCAAGACATGATGCCCCACCTGCTAGGGATGGTACGCACCCAGCACACCTGGCTGTGTGGATACTGGCAAAGGCTGTTGTCACCCCCAACTGCACCTGGAATAGGTAAGTCTGGAAACACAAACCCACCACCATAAGTAGCACAAGGGATAATAACCTGGACGTAATGCTACCCAGTGCCAGAAGTCTAACCTGCAAGGTGCATGCAGACCAAACCCACCACAGCATGGAGAATGGTAATATGTGTTCTGTAACTGAAACCTGGGCAAGGCCCAGAAGAGCACCCTATTACTACCAGGTTATGCGTCATACCATGCTCTACAGCTCCAAAACATGGAACACATGACAATAGGAGTGTGGCTACCAGTAATTATCAAGGATAACCACACCCCCAGGTTGGTACCACAGCAAGAAGCAGCATGGACTATCCACGGGCAAGTAACACTGTCTCAAACTGTGTACCTGTTTGGAGCCTGCTACAGACCACACACACAAACCCAAGTACCACAGCCAGCCTTCCTGAAGACACTGCAGAGTATGAATGTCTCAACAAATACCAAACAAGGCACACACAAAGTATGACATAGGTGGCAATCCATTATGTAGGGAAGAAGTAATCAGGGACCTAGGGACACAAGTGTACAGTAACCTGTCATGTGACACTCACATTGCCAAGGTGGCCAGGAAGACATGCTATATTGCCCACCTTAATATGAAAGGATGCACATGTAGAGCTAGAGAGGTCACTGTGCCCCCATACTCTTCTCTTATCAGGCCCATACGTGACAACAATGCCCCAGTTCGGATGTACCTTACCTTACACCTGCAGCAGTCAGAAAGACCCCAAATGTACCCCACCAACAGGGTAAAGGGTCCAAACATTGGACATCTGCAGCCTGGCTGAAGAAACTATAGCCCAATTCAGAAGCATACTGCACAGTCAGAGGTGATGTATGCCGGATGCACAAGGCCATGTCCAATCCAGAATGAATGGACATGCTCCACTGCAGAAACCCCAAATCCAGCAGACACACCACAGTGAGATATCTGAACCTCCACACATAGATTAATAGGATGTGCTGGAGGGACAGATCCGTAACCCATTGGCTCCTGACACTCTGGACCAGAATCCCAGTCCATGATAGGCTGAGCTCCACACACAAACTCAACAAGAGAAACCCGGTGAAGTGCATGGGAGATAGTAGGTGTACACTGGGGGCCATCCCTGTGTCACATCAAGGAAAGTAAACCCTACATGGGCATAATATGCACATTGCAAGGGGTGGTGAGACCCACACACAGTCTGTCTGTGCTCAAACAAGGCCAGGGCAGATAGCCTAGTATGAACCTATGAACCTATGATGATACAAATTGTGCAGGACACAAAGGATTATCACACAGCTGTCCTACCTGATGGTAGGAACCATGGTGATAATCCACAGATATGCTCTGCAGCACTCTAATATCACAAACAATACACCAAACCCACACACATTGCCAACAGCCTACTGAACAGATTCCTTCCAAACTCCCCACCAGCACCTAACTGCCAAATATCTATCCCAGGAGAGTGCTGGCCCCCTGACATTGCAGATGCTGAGGTAACAGCCAGCATCCACAAAGCACAGCACACAGCATCAATGGTACCAAATGGTGTCCTGGGTTGTGTCCAACAAGTACTGTAAGAAGAATGGAACAGCAAATAGCATTACTGCGCACTATCAGTCCTACCACAGGATATGTACCCAAAGAGCAGTGTACAGCAACAGTGGTCCCACACCACAAAAGGGGTGCCTGAATGGATACTGCAAACTATCACCCCTCAACCCCGACTATCTAGGTTGGCAAAGTAATGGAGAGGATGATCATGGATCCCATGAATAACGAGATTGGGTACCTACAGATATTGGACCCTACCCAGTGTGGCTGTCATAGGGCAGATCCTGCCCATTACACATGTCTGACTCATGTGAAACGTGCACCAAGGCCATTGATGTGGGGAATGTTGATCACACAGCCTATCTGGACCTTGCTAAACCCTTCCATGCAATACCCTAGTTGGCGGTACAGATAAGCTCACCAGCCTAACTATAAACCCCTATGCAAGTATATGGGTTGCAAACCAGCTCAAGGACAGAAATGACCTGGCAGACATGCTGCAGCCATGGCAGACTACAAACCAGGTACAACTGGCATCCCACAAGGCATGGTCCTGAGACCTCTCTTGTATGCTATATATGTCACATAGGTACAGGCCAACATGGAAGGACTCTGTCTGAACAGGTTCGCAGAGGACTACAAACTGGCCACCATATCGGACCCTCCAGCTGACACAAGCAACCTACAAAAGGCACACATAGAAACAGACAAGTGGTGCCACAGCCATGTCAACAAGCTAAATGCAGAATAGTGTATAGTCAACCCCTGTGGAAACACAGTACATGACCAGAAATTACCACATAGGTGTTAACCCAGTAAGTACATCAGGAGCAATAAGAGACCTGGGGACCCAAGGTGATAGATATCCTGCATGTGACAACCATGTGTCTGTAGTGGTTACAGAAACATACCATATACCCACCTAATCATGAAGGTAAGCACAGCTTGGTTAGGGTAGGTCAGTGTGCCTCTCCAGTCATCCATCAGCAGCCTCACAATTGTGTACAATGGCCCTTCAGGGATGTACCATAGCAGACACCTGCAGCAACTGGAAAGACCACACAAATACCCCACCAGGAGGATCGCAGAGCTGTAACAGATGCCATGTGTCGCCTGAGTAAAGAAACTGCAGCTCCACACAGTGCCATATTGCCTGGCTGGAGGTGAACTGTGCCTGATGTATAGAGCCATGACCAACCTGGTATCAATGGACATTTGGCACCATGTAAACACTGAATGCTGGTGACCTATGCAGCTGACAGGCCTGAACCCCAGCACAGACATAAACAGGACATGCTGTACCGATTGGTCCATAACCCAGAAGCTCACTCCACTCACGACTAAACTCCCACTACAGGATATCCAGGGAGTCCCTCAGTGACTGTCATCCAGAGGAATCATGATGACTGGATGGGAGATGGTAGGTGTACCCTGGATATCACCTGTACGTCACAGGTAGACAGAGGCACAGCACACTAACCGTGACATATGTCATGGCAAACACCAATAAATGTGTGTTGAAGGACAAACACTCTCTGACTAGCATTACAAATGGACTAGGGCACATGGCCATCGTTTGTCACTGTCCACACAAGTTGTGGAATACATTAACAATGTCGGACAATCATGTACTATGCTGTCCATATCTGAACAAAATGTAACATGGTCATATCTGCACAACTGGCCGTCAACCAGTCTGGTGTGCTCACTATAAATATTACAAGCAGTGATAGGATTGAAACCGATTATACTGCCCACCACAGTGAAAGTTCTGCACCAGTACACTATACGACAATACAACTGTTTGGTCATCAGGAAAGGATGATGACAACTGTATGCAAACTGTCCCGTGGCGACCCTGCAGGCACAGCAGAATGCCTATTAGGTTCAGACACAAAGCAGTTGGGCAGTAAGAACACAACCTGATGTCCAACACTCAACTGTACATGTGATATATAGATGGCGTCCACACACAAACAGAAATGTGGTGGTCCACAGATCCCAACATAAGGAAAGGTCACACTGGGCATGCTCACACACTTAGATAAATGAGACGTGGCAGTCAAGAAGCCATACAAACTGTGAACTGGGCATGCTCACACACTTAGGCCATGTCACAGTTCAGCAGTTGCACACACATATCTGGCATTTCTATGTGTTAACACAGGAACCTCCCACAATACAGACATCTGCCCAGTGCACACAGTGAAGTTACAACAGAGACATAAGTAAAGTACTGTATCCCACTCATATGCAAACATCTCCCACAGTACAAACGTTGTTTATAGAGATAGGGAAGGCTATGGCAATAAAGACCCACAAACAGTATATGAGCAACAGATACTTGCATCTGACAGGTAAACATATGGCCGTAGAGTGCAATACCTGACTGTTGTCCCTAGGGAATACAGAAGGCTATCCACAGTGTATTTGGCATCTGCCTCCACAGTACAGTAGGCCACTGTGCCTGTGCAAAGTTAATGCATAGATATGCTCTCCCCTGTACTGATGGATAGTAACAGATGTACATACCTCTTCATCCATAATGATGTCAACACACTATACATATGTCAGGAGCAGAAATTATACCCAGTAATGTGAATAGCGCGCTCCGCTACTGCATCTCTGACAAGTGTCATAACATAGTTAGGTAGGGGTTTGAATCCTGCAAGTGCTCAGTGTGTGTGTGAATGTGTGTGGGGGAGTAGTGTGTGCAATTCCATGTTTATGAGAAATGTCCCTTTTGGCAACTATTACTACACAACACATGCTGCATATTCCACTGTCTAAACACTGATGATGTCAGCACCCTATAAGTACAGCAGGAGAAAGCAATCACCCCAGTAATGCAAATAGCGCACACTGCTAATGCGTCTCTCACAAGTGTCATAACATAGGTAGGTAGGGGTTTGAATCCTGCAAGTGCACAGTGTGTGTGTGAATGTGTGTGGGGGAGTAGTGTGTGCAATTCCATGTGTAAAAGAAATGACCCTTTTGGCAACTATTACTACACAACACATGCTGCATATTCCACTGTCTAAACACTGATTATGTCAGCACCCTATAAGTACAGCAGGAGAAAGCAATCCCCCCGGTAATGCAAATAGCGCGCTCTGCTAATATGTCTCTCACAAGTGTCATAACATAGGTAGGTAGGGGTTTGAATCCTGCAAGTGCACAGTGTGTGTGTGAATGTGTGTGGGGGAGTAGTGTGTGCAATTCCATGTGTAAAAGAAATGTCCCTTTTGGCAACTATTACTACACAACACATGCTGCATATTCCACTGTCTAAACACTGATGATGTCAGCACCCTATAAGTACAGCAGGAGAAAGCAATCCCCCCTGGTAATGCAAATAGCGCGCTCTGCTAATATGTCTCTCACAAGTGTCATAACATAGGTAGGTAGGGGTTTGAATCCTGCAAGTGCACAGTGTGTGTGTGAATGTGTGTGGGGGAGTAGTGTGTGCAATTCTATGTGTAAGAGAAATGTCCCTTTTGGCAACTATTACTACACAACACATGCTGCATATTCCACTGTCTAAACACTGATGATGTCAGCACCCTATAAGTACAGCAGGAGAAAGCAATCCTCCCAGTAATGCAAATAGCACACTCTGCTACTGCGACTCTCACAAATGATCTAACATAGTTAGGTAGGGGTTTGTATCCTACAAATGCCATGTGTATTTTTGTCACACAGTTTGTCCATGTGTGTGGGGTGTTGTTCCCAATATTGCACAACATACATTATATCAGTAATGTTAATGCACACATGATGTATGTGTGTGCCACCTACACGTATGTACCTGTGAACTGCAAGAGTTCACATGTCCGAAGCCTGCCTCATGTGAATACATGGAATATGCATCAGACAACTGTAGGACTGTGGTGTTCTGTGCATGGGCTGCATGTGGTATGTGACTATACAGTGTGGGTTGTAGATGGTGTCATCCCACCAGCGAGGGATACATGACTGGTCTGGAGCATATAGTCCACATGTTGGTGATGAACAGGTGCAGCATGTTGTCACCACTTGTGGGAGTGGTAACAAGTTGTTCCATAGCAATGCAGGGAATGAATGATAAGAACCCTTCAGATAGGGTCTTGCAGCTAGAGTAATGCTCACACTCTATGTTTGGGTAGTCACAGTACAACCATATAATGGTGTGTGTAGAGACTGTCATATTCCCAGTGTTGTCAGGAAGGCCAAGTGGGTTTCCTGGGTATGGGAGTGTGGTGTGTGCCAGGCTATGAACCTGAAGGCAGTCTAACTCACTGTGAGTTGCACATGGAGAGGCTCTGATGCTTTGTGCAGTGCCACCAACCTGGGGGGGGGGGTGTATCTGAGGTGCCTTTAGATACATCCCCCCTGTTCTGGTTTGGTGCATGTGTAGGGGATGACAAGCATGGTATCAGGAATGACCTGGCACTGATGGTGTGCACCTGTGAGCCTTGTACCAGGAGTCTGTTACTGCACGGATATTGCTGTACCCCATGCTAAGGACAGTTTCCACTGCATGCATCTTGAGGTTTACACTGCTGCTGTTGAGTAGCATTTCTATTAGTGTCCTGTCCCGTGTGATACCTGTGTAGGTGGCTATGTAATGTCAGCCTTGCATACAAAGGCACTATGTGTGTAGCAACAGCATCTGCCCATATACAACGGCCCATGGGTGACAGGTGCAAGCTGTCCCAAGCAAAGCAATGTGGCTTGTCCAGCATGTAATCCCACACTGACAGGCATTGGATCCCCTTTGAATGTCACTGAAACATACGTTAATTGCAGAAACTGATGATCCTGTCTACATATTGTGGCAGCATTCTTGGTGAGGGTGAGATGCTACTCAAGGCCAGGGTCATACCAGCCTGTGCCACAAGCTCAGAGAGCCCCTCTATGTCCCCTAATGTAGTCCAGGGAGGTGCGTCAGAGGACATACACACTGGCACAGACAATGACTGAGTCATACTTCTACATGCCTTGGAGTGACCGGTATGCTTGTGTTATGTGGTGGATCATAGTGCCCGACGGGCAGCTCAGCATGACCGTCACCTTGTTCAGCCTGGGAGCAGGACCCCAGTGTACGTGATGATAGAGGTACCTAATACAACTGTAGCAGGTGTGTTGTCAAGCCGTATGGCCTGTGACTGTTTGGCACACAGGCTTTGTGAGCTATGTGTTGCATGTGCTCTGCTCTGGCTTAACGTTTGCTTGTGTGTCTGCTTTGCAGGTGTCAGCTGCTCAGGCAGGATGCTATTCTGAGAGTTCAATAATGTACCTGTGTGTTTCTGTGTTTGGATTGCGGTCGTGGCAGGTTTATGGGAGACTGGTACTGTATTCACTGTAGTATCCCACTCCACCTGACAGGGAATGCCAGTGCTGTGTTAACAGAGCTTAGCCCCCAGTTTGGCTATGTGGTTGCATCTCTCACATGTGTTGTACATGTATGGGAAGGGGAGAGGGTTGTCTGTGTACATGAGGCAGCTGTAACATTGCCACATGACTCACAGATTCACCAACTGGACCTGAGAGTAGATCGACAGGTGACCTTTGCACATGCTACCATAGCATTGTGACTCCCATACTAAGTAACGACACATAGGGCCAATGGGGAACAAGGTACTCAAGGTGACTATGTGAGGGTGTAGTGCTCCTGATTTGTTAGTGCTGGCATATATGAATGCTGTCTTGAGCAAATGCGAGGTAAGTCATATGCAATGTGTTACAGGCAAGCTACATGCAAACAGGACAAACAGTGATGTACTGTCAAGTGACACATGGACATCAGTACAGTAAGCAATACAGATGTCACTAGGGATCCACAGAGGCACTGTATATCTGCACTGCAGGTGGAATCAGTGTTTCAGTAACATGACAGGCAAACATGCATACAAACAAAGCTACAGTCAGCAGACCTGTATGTAGACTATGCCACAACAAACAAGGTGTACGACTTCCAGTAGGTAACAGTGCATATATGCAGGCACTATAAGCCAGTACCCAGACATTCACAGGTCAGACGGGCTGGGTCCAGCCACACTCCACACAAGTGTATAGACCACGTACCTTCGTAATGTTGAATAACTGGCCTGATACCCAAGTTCTCATACCTGCAATAATACACATGTCAAATAACAGACACTGAGCCCTCACTCAGCAGTTCCAGACTTAGTATGATGTATGCTACCTGTCCTGACACCACAGTATCCTTGACATATATGGACACTCTTCCTCCTGTCATAGTTAGTTCTGTGTTTTGGTGCTGTCATGCATGGTATGAGGTGTGACCTTGTAGTGCTAGTGTGCTCCTGTGAGCCTAGAACCTGTTGTGTAGCACTGCACAGATACAACATCCTGAAACATCCGCATTGCAGAGTCGTGTATGGACAGCATGCAACTCGCAGTTGACATGACCATCATTGAGTATCAATATGTACATTGTTGTATCCCCTGTGCTACCTATGTAGGTGGCCATCCCTTGACAGCCTCACCACCAGTATGCAAAGATGTGCAGACAGAACATTGTGGTAATTACTGTGGGTGTACAAATCAATACAATGACATTCATACTGTAACTGCAGCAGGCATGCTGGCATATACCCACAATGATATCATTACACTGTACTGTTGTCAACATCATACTATTACAATACATCTATGTAGTCACCCTGTGCATCAGCACCATGTTAACCTGTTCCTGCACCGATTTTACAGATTGCAGGAGGTGGCACAGTTTCATCATATGCACAGGGTGTGTACCTGGTATGCCTGAGTCTGCCACTGATACAACCAATTGACATGTCTGTGTGTGTGTGTGTGTTGGTGAGGAACAGCAGTACAAGATGGGGCAATGTTGATGCAGTGTGTGCGTGTATGCGGTAGCCCTAGGTGTTATCACTTTGCATGTGTGTATGAATGTACACAGTCCCACCTCATGGCTGCCATATACAGGTGTTTGTGGACAGCCACAGACTGGACCTGCCAGGTCATACAGATCACTGTCTGTGGCCACAGACACGGTACCTGTGCCTAGCAGGGGTGCTACGGACCGTATCAGGTACTAAGCCAGACTGGGTACTGTCATCAGAAGCAGGTGGTTGGTGACTGGAGACAGGTCCCTGTTGGGACTGTCCAGCGCCACGTGCACATGGTCTCCTGGGGCGGTCTGATGACAGCACAGACCCAGCATTGCTGGGGCTGCTGCTGGCACTATGTGAGCGGCCGCAGGCCTGTTTTCGTCCGCGAAGGCTGCCAGCTGCTGCTGTTGCTGGCATACGGCCACGTCGATGCCTCAACCATCCACCATTGCCCTGGCTCATGGACATGTAGTTGTGGAACAGATCTAATGTGTCCCCCCAACGTCTGTCAATGACCTCGGTGAAGTTACGGATGGCAGCCGCAGCATCACGCATACTGTCACTCATGGCTGTGTGACATGCTCTCAGCTCCCTCAGACCCTGTCTGGTGTACCGTTCCATACGTGACTGTGCCTGCATTACAGCCCGAAACATAGCTGAGGTTGAAAGATCTCTGTGGGCATGTCTGACAGGGGCGGTACACCCACGGATGCTCCCACGAGAACCCCTGGACGTCTGCCTGTGTGGTACCATGTCAGGACCCTGGCCATGGCTGCTGTGTGGGGATGCATGTGCCATCAGTACCACATTACCCTGGTCAATGCCCACTGTATCCTGTCCATCACCTAGGGACATTGGTGACAAAGGGTGTATTGGCAGGATGACTGTGCGCATTGATGGGGTCGACAGCTGTGTAGTGTCAATTGGCTGACCAATGACGGACCCTGGCACACCTACCTGTGCCATTACACAGGTATCATCATTATCACTATCCACAGCAGCTGATTCAGGTTCCCTGCTGCACAACACCAGAGCAGCACCAGAACCTGTGGGAGTAAGACAGGAAACACAGTTTACAATGTGTACAAAATGTCACCACTGATACACACATGCACACATGCACACACCTCAGTATATGAGATATCAACCCACAGACACAAACACACCTGCAATCAAACACATAGCACTACTGCTTCAGCCTATTATTACTATTAGTATCAAGAGTATTGAAGGTAATGGTATTACACACTCACCAGCATGGATAGGCTGCCTTGCTGGTACACCAGAGGGGCCTGCAGAAAAGAGACATTTATTGTCAGTGGGCACAACTGTGCCATTGATACTGTGGGCATGATACAGTTCAGTAGTGCAACAGTTAGCTTCCAGAGGTGTACTGCAGATATTGAGGATATCACTCTTGCACAATAATTACCAAGATTACAGCTACAAAACGAGGACACACCTCACACATGCATAACCTAACAGTGTACAGAATGGTCAACTATACACATGGCATGTTACCTGCACGCTCCGTGTCCTGCTGCTGTGTGGCTCCAGCCTCCATCATTACACATGTATGCTGCTGCTGTTGCTGTTGTGCTGAAGCCACAACACTTAGGAGTAGTCCCTCCAGTCTGGTGTGGGGGGATGTCTAGCCACCCCACCACCTGTGGCAAGCTGCTGCCTGTGGATATCCAATGCACACTGACGGACATTTCTAATAAAATCACTGCAGTGATGGCGTACCTGCTCATATGTCCGGTTATGTGTGCCTATGTCATTTACCCGACGGACCAGGTCTTGCCACAGTGCAGCCCTCTCCTGCTGGTTCTGGCTGGTGCGGGAAAAGAGTACAGCGAAATCCCGCATCAGGCTCTGGTGTATCTCCTCCTCCTCTGCAGCGGAGTAGACAGGGTTCCGCTGGTGAACCATAGCTCTGAAAAGGAGAAGGAAAATATGTCAGCAATATCTGTCAGCAAACTATGGCACACATAATACACATAATACTCGACTGCAGTGATATAACTTAACCACCATATATAGCATCTGTCTGTCTATTGGGGGATACACATGTAAATGACCAGATATCAGTGCTCATCCGACAACTGTGCAACAGTACCTGGCACACTCCATACGACAGACTAGTATACTGCAGCAGTCAGCACACTGGTTCAGGTACAATGCACAACCTCACACTGAGGGTTTGTATCAAGGTACTGTATGGGGAACATTATCAGCCCATGCACTGCACACAATGCATGTTACATATTTCACTGGTAATGCACACTACTCTTACTTGACATAACCCTACCTACACCACAGTGACATACAGGGTAACACAGCACAACATATGGCAATGTAGTTTGTGTTGATCGCAATACCTCACACACCTGTCTCTGGCCTCACACCAAGGACACACACTACCATGACACACAGACAGTCATGGTGAGCAATCACACCAGTACGCAACATGCACCCAGTCACTAGCACACTCATTCCACCTCACATATTTTGTTTGCAATGTGTTCATGGGTGTGCATTGTGTCTTAGGTAGGTAGTGTGCTTTTGGCCCTGGGCCTACAGCAGCATACTGTTATGCTACCCTGCCCCTTGTGACACATGTGTTATGATCGTACCTGCTCCTTACAAACAGTTACACAGGGTGACTCATATGGCATATTACCTATCTGCATAACATTCAGCAGGGGTATGTCTGACATCTACTCATGGGGAGTCTTGCTTCTTAATTCTGTGTGGTCTACTACAGGGTAT
Organism: Protopterus annectens; assembly: GCF_019279795.1. NCBI lineage: Eukaryota > Metazoa > Chordata > Ceratodontiformes > Protopteridae > Protopterus > Protopterus annectens. The sequence continues at coordinate 1,341,926,819 of NC_056729.1, forward strand.
GTCATATCTGTGGGTAGGGTCCTGTACCTCCACCATGTGCTCTATACTGCAGTGACAAGGATGACAGACATAGGTAATTTGTGTTGTGGATGTTGGAGGTGTTACCATGGTTGTTAGACAACTGTCATGGGTGTGACTGAACTATGTATATCCAGCAGTGGTAACCTCTATGTAGGTAGTGTGTGTGCGCTGTGTGGTGTTTGAGTGCATTGACACAGTTACTTGCATATGTCTGTGTCCTTCTCCATATCTGTAGCTGTCATGGGAGGTACATACCGTGTAGGACATTGTGGGGTGTGGAGGGGTACAGTGACCTACATGTACATAGCTGGCACACCATGTACGCTGACACATTCCATGTACAGGTATTACAGGACTAGTGTGCCACTGTGTATATCAATGTGGAGCCTATTGTACACTTGTTGCCCCTGTTCCCCCCTGACACATGCAGTGGTGGGCAGGCATGCACATATGTGGTGGTTACTGGTGTCAGTGTTTTTGAATGGGGTATGGTACTCCAGTATCCACACTGGTGTTCACTCCATGCCTTTGACACCAGGCACCTGTTGCAAGACATCTGCACACATGTGCCTCACAGTATATATATATATATATATATATATATATATATATATATATATATATATATATATATGTATTATAGATATATATATATGTTTGTATATATGTATATAAAATATGTATATATAGATGTAGATATATACATATAGATGTGGGGAGAGAGGGGGAGAGAGTGAGAGAGAGACACAGGGAGAGTGAGAGGGGGTGGGACAGAGAGAGCAAGATAGTCATATACAGACATATCTGTTGTCAGTCAGATCTATCTGTATATGTATATGTCTCTACATATATCTATATATGTATGTGTGTGTATTACATATATCTGTACGTACATATTCTACAAATCTCGATGTCTGTGCAGTAAGTGAGAACCTGGTTCAAGGCTCCTGAGAGCACACCAGCGGTACCAGGCTATACCCCGTATCATGCTTTTTGGCCGCAGGACTCGGGACAAAACAAAAAGGGAGGGGGTGTGTCCATATTCATGAAGGACACCCACACCTCCAGGTTAGTGGCAACACATGAAGCATCACAGACCATCCAGGTGCAGATAACCGTAGGCAAACCTGCTATACAACTGGTAGCATGTTACAGACCACCCTCCCAATCTCAGGAACCACAGTCAGCCTTCCTGAAGACATTGGAGGATATGAATGTCCCACCACACACCATCATATTGGGAGACTTCAACTACCCTAACATACACTGGGTGCATTATTCTACCCCAAACACCCTAGCCCAAAGGTTCCCGGAATTCACTAAGTCAAATGCAATGGAACAGCTAGTCACCTCTCCCACAGTGGGAGATAATATACTAGACCTGATCATCACAAACATGGGGACAATGTGCTACACACCGGAAGTATACCCCTCACTAGTCACATCTAACCATAGACTAATCCCCCTGGATATACATATCCCACCTCCCCCACAACACAAAAGACTACAGTGGGAAACCTCTCCCATGCCAACTTTACACGTCTTATAACTGAGTTGGTATCTTTAATGCCCACTGGGCCAGTGGAAACCACTTCCCACAATGCAGACACCTTCACATATGCTTTCTACGGACATCTCCAAGAATGCATGGATCATGCAATCACAAATAAAACCAAGACCCTCTCCACCAAGGGCAGGCGTCCTGTCTGGTGGACCCCAGCATTGAACAAATTGTATAACAACAGAAGGTAGCTACTGCACGGCAGAGCAGAATTCCATAGAGCTAAGGCATCTCTGATCAGCAGTAGTAGAAAGATACGTTTTGTTGTACAAACATGCAAGGCCAACAATGAGAGGGACATCGCTATGGACACTACAGATAACCACAAGGCCTTCTTCTGCTATGTTACACACCTGGGTGGGAACCCTCAGATATGTTCACAGTTAGTTCACAGTGACAAACGCTACACTGAGCACACAGATAATGCCAACATTCTGGCAGACAGGTTCAGTGCAGATTTCTCCCCTCCCTCACCCACACATGAGGAATTACTTATCCCAGCTGACTGTAACCTCCCTGTCATCTCAGATGTCCAGCTGGGAACCACCCTCAGCAAAGTTGTAAACACAGCATCAATGGGACCCGACGGTATTGCAGGTTGCATGCTACGTGAACTCCAAGAGGAGCTACACATGCACATTAAATGCTATTCAACCATAGCCTTACTACAGCATATGTACCTGGACACTGGCATACAGCAACAGTAGTCCCACTTCACACAGGAGGCACCTCTACAGACCCTGGTAACTACCGCCCCATAAGCTTAACCAGCCTGGTCTGCAACGCTATGGAAAGGATCATTATGGAACTCATACACAGAGACATTGAGGACTTAGACACTTGATCCCACTCGGTTTGGCTTTGTAGAGGGCAGATCCTGCCTTATGAACCTGGTTGACCTTTTCAAATCAGTCAGTAGAGCCATTGACGAGGGCACAGCGGTCCATACAGCCTACCTGGACTTGCCTACAGCTTTCGACACAATACCGCACTCTGGCATCATAGACAAGATCAACAGCTGAAATGTAAATCCATATGTCACAAGATGGGTTGCAAACCGGCTAACGGATAGAAACCCTACAGTCAAACTCACTGGTGCCATGTCAGACTCAGAGCCAGTCACAAGTGGTGTCCCACAGGGCTCTGTCCTGGGACCGCTCATGTTCGGCATATAATTCTCAGATGTGGAAGCAGACATGGGAGGGTAGTGGCTGACAATGTTCAAAGATGACTGCATACTAGGCACCATAGTCGATACACCAGCTGACACATACATCCTACTGACAGGCCTCACGGACACCGACAACTGGTGCCAGAGGCATGGCCTTAAACTGCATGCCACATAATGTATACTCATACCCTTTTGGATGGACAAGGTACCCACATATTATCACATAGACAGTAACCCACTGAGTACAGACAAAGTAATCGGAGACCTGGTGACACTGATAGATGCTGACCTCTCATTTGTCACCCACGTTGCCAAAGTGGTTGGATAGACTTCCTACCTTGCCCACCTTATCATGAAAGGATTCACATCCAGATCAAAAGGGGTCATTGTATCCCTGTACTCCTCCCTTATCAGGCCCATGACTGTGTACTATGCCCTATTTGGTATGTACCTCACCTGGCACTTGCAACAGCTAGGGGGACCCCATAAGTACATCACCAAGAGGTTCAAGGGTCTCCAACAACTTTCATATGCTGCCAGACTAACGTAACTCATGCTCTATTCCATAGCATACTGCCTACGTAGGGGTGATCTGTGCCTGATGTAGTAGGCCATGTCCAATCAGGTATTGATGGACATGTTCCACCTCATACAATCCAAATCCATCAGAACCACAACAGCTACAGATTTAAACCTCAGCACACGTATGAATAGGACATACTGTAGGGACAGATCCATCACTAAGAGGCTTCCCATACTGTGGAACAGGATCCCAGTTCATGTTAGGCAGAGACCCTCACTGACACTCTTCATGTGAATTCTTGATGAGTGGATGGGAGATCATAGGTTTACAGCAGGGGTCATCTCTGTGTCACTACTAGACAAAGGCACAGTAAACTAATGCTATTATGTAGGGGGGGTCTTCACTGTGTCACTACTATACAGAGGCGCAAGTTTATAAATCTATTCTATACACTGTCTGCAGATAGCCTAGTACTAAACTATGACACTGTGAAACTATATATGTCTATGTATTTCTACATCCCTCTCTATCTATGTATACACATATGCATATTATATATATATATATATATATATATATATATATATATATATATATATATATATATATATATACATATACACATACATATCTCGATATACATACGTATACACATGTTTTATATATATATATATATATATATATATATATATATATATATATATACACTCCTTTTTAGTTCCACATATGTATACAAACAGTAACGTACTGCTGAACATCCATTACTGTACAACCTACTTGTACATTGCACTACAGCCTACATTGCTATGTGCACATAGCTACCGTCACATACATATGTATGTAGAGCCTTCAGTGACAGTTGCAGTATGTCCCCGGCCCTATGCACATCTTCATAAACATAGATACAGACCAATAACACATCTGGAGGGTTCACAGTATGTAGAGTATTATAGTAGTACTTTACATTACCTGTGTTTGTTGCAGCTGTTTGTGTAGGCTTGCAGTTACTTGGCCTGCTGTCAGCCTCTTTGTTTTGTTGTTACAGGTTTTTTTTTCTCTCTTTCTTTCTTTCTCTCTCTCTCTCTCTCTACCTCCAGCAGGTGCAATGAAAGTATTGCATGTGTGGACTGGGAGTACAAGATGCTTTTGTAGGTATCTGCACATGTCCATGTGATGGCCTCTGCACCAATTGTTAGCCAGCATTTACTAATTGCATGCAGCCTGTTGTGTAGTGATTGCAGTTCTCACTGTGATTACAGGACTATCCTATAAAAAGGTCTGTTAGGTAGGCATAGCCCTTTCAGATTATCAGGGTGGGGACCATGCTGGTTTGCTGTGGACACTGTTTGTGAGTGTAAGGGTTGGTATGTCTCTCATATTTCAGGCTGTGTTGTAGACACTGCAATGCATGTTGTTCTGTAAGCTGAGTATTCCTTCCTCCAGTGTCCTCTTCTCCGTGTGTATGTGACTGGTATATAGCAGTGGCTCTTGCAGTCTGTTGCTATGGCTTCAATATTTGGCCTTTACATTCACTCCTTGTATGGCTGCTAGGTGTCTTTCCTGTAATGTGTTGCTATGGCTTTCCTATTTTCGATTTACAGTCACAGCTTGTAATGCTTGCTAAATCTGTTTGGGCAGCAATTCCCTATGTGTTTGTTGTGGTAGGGTGTTACTGCATGCAGTGTGGTCTGGCCATGGTGTGGGCCTTGGCACTTACAAGGGTATTTGATCATGCTGCTGAGCAGGTCTCAGATACTCTCCAGTGCATCTTTTATCAGGCTCATGGAATGGTACATAGCAGTGGGTTACTCCAATGACATATTCTGATATTCTGCAGTTGTGACTGTGGGTTATTTCAAGCATATGTATTAGTACACCATTTGTGACGTACAGGTGGTGCATACCTTCAGTCAGTCATAGTCACCACTGCATGTGTAGTTACACCTTTCTGCCTACTGTTAGTACATTTGACAGGGTGTCAGTGGGGCACAGCTGGCATTTGTTTTCACATCAGGGACATCCCTGTAACTCAGTCACAGTTGCTATGTCTGATCTCTTAACTATTCAACTATGGCAGTATTTATCCTGCTCTGAGTATGTGTGTGGCTTGCCAAATGCTACTGTGACATTATTACCTAGTAGCTACCAACTAGCATGACTGTTTCTCAGCACACAGTACTATTTTACAAATCCACTAGATTTGACAGTAAATATATATGACATGCTATATTCCCTTTACATTAATTCCTACTATTTTATGATATATTTCTTTCAGCACAATGTTCTTGTATAGCAGTCATGGCTTAGTGGTAAGTCATGCAAACTAGTGTTTCCAAGGTCCTGGGTTTGAGACTGAGGGAAGTATTTTATTTTGCTGCTGAGAAAACTACAGGCCTTGTCATTCAGAGTGACTAAGGCACTTTTATGGAGTTGTAAGCGGGTTAGCGCTGGTTTGCGCGGAGGTCACGCATGCGCACTGCCGCTTAGCTTCACGCACACACGCTTAGCTAAGTGCACAGAAGCGCACACTCACTTACTACTGCTTAAAAGTGCTTACTTTTGCGCACACCCGTGCTATTTTCTTTTAAAGAAAATGGGGAGATAGAAAAGTGGTGAAAAAGGGGGCACAAAGAGGGTAGGACAGTAGGAAAACAAGCTCGGGTTTTGCAGGAGGGATGTAGGAAAGGCCCATAGCTGCCCATTTCTTCATCAGCAACAGCTGTGCATATGTTTGTAATTTGGTGTGAAATTTGAAACCTTCCACCCCTGAGAGAGGTGTGAGGACAACAATAATATTTGTTGTACAGCCAATTGTAATTGCCAGTTTACATGTCCAGCAGACATGTGTGCAAAATGGGCAGCTATATATGGGGCGTAATTTTTTTGTGGGTACAGAGTGCCCTTTTTTTTTTCAGGTGAGAGTGGTATGTCAGGTACAGGAAGTCGGTATAGCTGGGGAGGTAGGTAGGGGAGGTTAACAGACAAGACAAACAAGACGCATACAGTGGTGGTGCATGACACATGTGGGGGGGTTACACAATTGACGGGGACGGATGTTTGGATATTTCAAGCCCATGAGCCCACAGATGGCAACAGTGGAACTGAGATCCCCACCCATTGGCAGTTGCCACTGTGCCTTCACTGCCGAGGACGGGGCTGTGCTGGGGGCTGTGTAGGCCGGGCAGCAGGCACGCCCGTGAGTTGTGCCACCCGTGCCTCAAGCTGGCGTAGGGGCCCAAGCACAGCGTGCCAGATCTCCCTACGCACCACAGTCCGGACACTACGGAGGGTGAGTGGATGTTCTCCTCCAGCCACGCTTGCAGAGGGGGGACAAGCCCCATCCCCTGCAGCACTTCCACCCGCAGGTGGCACAGGGCCACCCGAGGAGGGTCCGGCCTGGGCACTACTGCCAGGTGCACTCACCAGCTGAGGTGGGAGAGGTGGGTCCGCTGGAACCCGCCTTCCCTGTCGTCCTATGTTTTGCATTATTTAGTGACAGTTTGGGTTAGTAACGTGCAATACCATTCACAATTAGTTGTAACAGCATGCATTAGTATTCCCATTAACCAAACACCCATAAATTCAAGCCGTTGAACAGCAAGCATAACACATGCATAATTTGAACGACAGTACACATTCCAACAACATGCAGGGTTGAGTGATGGCAACAGGCCATCAGGTTTGGATGTATGAACAGGGCACATGCATCAACGTACATGCAAATATGTATGAACCAACAGGACAATTGTCCAGGGGTGTTAATTGTGAATACACATACCCATTTCACGTGGAATGGATTATTTGTGGTTATAGGATAGGGTGAAGAAATATTTCATTAACAACTTCAAATACCTATACATATGCTGTACATTTCTACTAGCTGCAGATATATACACACTACAGGTCTGACTACAGTTTCCTGTGTGACAACTTATTCAGGTTGGTGATAGGAATGTTATTGCTGCATCAATATACATTTCATATTTATTCATACACATTCATATCTGGCTCTGTTCAGCTACATCCTCCTGCTACATTTGCTTTATATGGCTATAGACAACTGTGGATGTTTGGTATTTCATACAACCATACTATCTGCATATTGCAAACTGAGAGCAACATATCCAGATTTTGGGACACACATTCCAGCTTCAGTACTTTTTTCAACACATGTTGCTGTTTGGTTCTGCCTGTCACATTCATTTAATTCTGTACTGACTGCAGTATACTTTATTCAGGAGTTATTACTACTTTATTGGTGGATTCATACCTCTTTCTCACACTCTCTCACTTGTTTTATTTTTACAATTCAGGATGGTACTTAATTCTAGGCTTTATTGACATGTTTTACGTTTAGTTATAACAATCCTTTACAACAGTCTCACTTGTGCCATGTTTCAGAATTTAAACAATGATATATTTCACACATGTGTTTTACTCAGCTTCTGTAGCTGTACTTTTCAGCCTGCTGCAGGTTATGTACTATTATATTACAGGTGAACATCTTTATTTCTGACTTGTTTCATTTTTATTTTTGGATTACAGGCTGCATCACACTTTTGTAATCAAACAGTACTTGCAAACTCTCTTACACTGTTACTTGCACTTTTTATTAATAAGTGACTACACTGCACTCTTTTGCAAGCTGTCATACTTATATTTTTTTACAGTTACAGGGAGAGAATTACTGACCTGCCTGTTGGCGCAACCGCACCAGCCTATCAGCATAGGCTCGACGGTTCACAGAACGGACACCTGCAGCTGCAATATAAATGAAATAATATTGGAATACACATCTCCATAATATCAGCTAGGTTAATTTCTTACATAAATAATTACATGTAACTTACTCAGTAGTGGGGCGTTGGGCATTTGCCGGGCCTCCTGGATCCAACGGTTCAGTTGGTCCTGCTTCTGTCTCTTCAGGTCCGTATGGTGGTGACGGACCTGTTCACCAGTACTTGGTATTCCTGTGGCACTGGTGAGATCATGTGCCAACCGGTCCCACGCCTCAGCCCTATATGCTCCCCCACAGGACCTGGCCCTGCATGAGTTGGGCCTCATGATCATGGACGAGGAGCCAAACCATATATTTGGACTCCTCAATGCCCCACCTCTGTGCTCGGAAGCAACTACCCTCTCCTACACCTGCCATCCTGACTGCAAGTCAGTTCCACAATCAGTTATGCTGTGTATTCCTGCCTATGGGGCTTATATATGCCGTTTTTCCCACACTTTTGGAATTGTATCAGCTTCACAAAACCTGCTTTGTCATGCTCCTCTTTCCATTCATTCCTATATATATGCTATTACTGCATTTCTAAGAGCAACTGTCATGGCTTAGTGGTTCAGTACTTTGACTATGGTGCATGGTATCCTGAGTTCGAGCCTGGCCATTGCTTTTTATATTTTATGACTGTCTACACAGGCTAGGATGTGTGTCTGTGTAAAGGCAGTTTTGATACAGCTTGCTCAACGTTGCCCATCGGTTAGCTTGTTGGTGCGGTGCGCAGCTCCACGCAAACAGGTCACGCTGGCTTACGTGCCGTTCAGCTGTCAGCACGCATATTACGCTCAGCTCAGCTACGGGCACACAGTTTCAGCGTGTTAGAACTCTGCTCAACCCTGGGCACTCTTTCTACACCTCTTAAACCACTACTCACCTACGGGCACTCATTTTACACCTGTTAAAACACTGCTCACCTACGGGCAGATATACTCAGCTTGTTCGAGTGTAGCTCAGCTATGGGCATTTCTGACCTTTTTTTTTTTTCCACACATTTCTTCATAATACACGGCCCATTTCATTACATTTTACATAAAAATAATTTTCTACATGTACATATATGTCAGGGGATTGTTTCGTGCTTATTTCATTCACTAAAAATAAAAATTGATGTTGTGGGGGCTCGAACCATGACTGCCTCCTCTTCAGCCGACGTCTCTACCACTACACTATTGCTTCTTGGCTTACTTTGCATATTTAGTTCTTATATGCTTTTCCACTGACTGCTAACTGTGGCTAAGCGACGGGCACGCCCACGCAAACGAGCGCACTCACGGGCAAATATCTTTAAAACTTATAAAAAAATATATAACATGTTCATTATTACATTTTATGTTCATAGTCTGTGGGGGCATGTGTTGTGTTTATTCACATTTTCACGGACTCTGTCGTGGGGGTTTACTTTCGGGACTTTTACTTTTCTGGGGGCGTGTCCGTTTGCAGGGCTCACCGTACGGACACGCCCCCTACTGTCTTACATGGACCGTGTTAACCTTAGGTGTGATTCAGCATGCCCTCATGCATATGCATGGCATGCTGACGTCACACCGTTTAACTGCAGCCTCCGTGTAAGCCTTGTAACTCTTACACGGAGGCTTCGTGAATCCTGCCCACTAGTGATTGGTGGATCCATAGTTAAGCATGTTGATTCTTTACTCATAAGACTGGACAAGAGCAGAGTAATCCTCTTGTCTTTCAGGACCCAAGACTGCAAATGTCTCGAGAACCCTGAGGATTGTTAAACCTGACAAATATGATTTTGACATGGTGGCGGTCCATGTTGGAGTAAACAATCTGGCAAGCAGAAGTCTGAGAAGTATTTTATTTTATTTTATTTTTATTTATTTTGTTTTACATTTGGTAACCGGGAGAGTCCGACTGGATACATGTCCATTTTCAGTGGAGGCCCGGGGAGAAAAGCTCCACATGTACAAAAAGATGACAGTCAATATTCATGGTTACATTAAAATATGTAAAATCTTATAATTTCAATAGGAGGTTTATATATATATATATATATATATATATATATATATATATATATATATATATATATATATACACACACACACACACATGGTTAAACTGAAGATGTTAAGTTGTCAATCTCTTCATTCTTGCTTGATGGGTTGGGGCCGATCCCTCGGCTCCGCTCGCACCTGCTAAAGCTCGAGTCACTTTTACCAGCTCGAGGCAGCCCCATATCCCATGATGCAAGGTAAGTACCCAGATCTCTGCCGCTTCGCTTAGGAGGTCTTCTTTTACCAGCTCCTGGTAAGTTGTTCACTTTTGTGATATTTAAGCCCCTTTTTAGTAAAAAACCTTTATTGATAGTTTTTAAGTTTATTTTGTACCTTTTCTGACAGAAATTCCCTGTCTCCTTTAATTTTTTGTTAGTCAATCCTTTCCCTATCCCATCCCCCCCCTGTTAGGGTGTGTGTGTTGGTTTTTATAGAATACCTTTTGGTATTTTATTTGTTAATTTTGACTGGTGTGTGTGTGTGTTTTTCAGCACCATGTCAAAGGAGAGGGTCTCAGGTTTTAAGAAGTGTGACTCGTGCTGTCAGAAGATGTCTCTGACAGACGGTCACACTTCTTGCCTGTATTGTCTGGGCCCTCTTCACCTGCAGGACTCTTGTGCTATTTGTCACTCCTTCAGCCAGAGAGTCCTGCAGGAGAGACGAATAAGCTGATTCTTGGAGGGCTCCTCCACCAAAATCAGCAAAACCTTCCAAGGCCCAGGCTTCTGTATCTAAGCCTGCGGCCTCGAGTCGAGATCGCCCGCTGGAGACGATTCTGGCTTGCGGCTATCGGTGCGATCGGTTCCAACACCCATGACAGGATCTATAGTATCGGCTCCGATGGTTCATTCCAGGAAGAGGTCGAGGTCTCCTTCCTCTTCACCTCTTCTATCAGAACGGAGCCATCTGAGCCGATCTTCAAGGTCATCCAGGTTGTCAGATCATGACCTAGAGAGTGGTCAGTAGATTACTCAAGTCACAGGTACTGGCCCAAATGTTACACAGTCCGTCTCAACAGACGACTGTTGGTCCACACCCGTTACAGTTCCTCCTTCAACTCTACCCCAGAGCTTGGAGTTGGAGTCTTCGGGAATGGTTACTGCTACGGCTGGAGGACGGATACCCCTTCTGTTCCTTCAGCCTCTACTCTTATCTCCTCTTGAGACCTTCCTAGAGGATTCGGTGGTCGGGCTTCCATGGTCTCCTCCGAGGGGTGAGTGGCATCGGACCCTTGTCCTTCCCTTGGAGCCTCGCCTTGGTGAGCTCGGCTCTGACATCTGCCTGGTCCCTGGAGTTCCTAGCTCTTGGAGCGGGTTCTCTCGGACCTGCCTGGGAGGAGCATTCGAGGTGATGAAGAGTGTACTGGCCACTGGTATCAGTCAGCAGTCTGTTCCCGTAGCTCCTCCCTCTATAGTACCTGTTGACATCTCTGCCACTTCTCTTGCTACAGGACCCAGAGATCCTCCGCCTCAGGTTTCCCCATTTCTTCCGAGGATTCTCCTGATGTTTGGGAGATCCTCCTAGGAAGAGGACTTAAGAGGAAGCATGTAGACTCCCCGAGTCTGTCACTGGATACTGACTTTGATGAGTCAGAGGGATCCCCTAGATCCTCTCTGAGGATGTCTCCTTCTCAGACATCCTAGAACTTCTGAAACAGAGGGGAAACTGGCCCACCAACAATCCCTCTGAGGATGAGTCAGTATACCTAGAGCCGTTTGGATCTCGGCCCTCCACCTCCTGGGTGTCTCCGCCTTCGACCCCTTATGCAGGTGATTGCACAAAGGCGTGGGCAGCTCCTGACTCTGTAGAGCCAGTCCCTAGGAGGCCTTCAAAATTTATCACTGCCGTGACAAACAATTCCTTACTAAGGGTGTCCCGCTGATGCCATGGTGGTGGCTGCCACCAAAAGGAACTTGCAGATCCTTCCGTCCATCCTCCTATTAAGGACTCTAGGACCATGGATAGATGCAGTGGCGGATGTTTTCCTCAGCGACCTTTGCTGAATTACCTATGTCACTTCACCAGACTCCAGAGGGATATCCTGAAGGAGCTGGGAGAAGTAGTTCAGGATCCTACAGCTGCAGGGGCTCAAGAAAAATTGCTTCTCAGCTAGGAACCCTCAATTCCATTGCAAACTCCTCCATTATCTTATGCTGCGGATGGGCACAGGTGTGGCTTTTAGACGCCAAGCCTGGATTATGTGATTTTATGGATCCCTTTAAGGCGTCCTTCACAAATTCTCCCTTTGATGGGTCAGCTTTGTTTGGCCCTCAGGTGAAGGAAACCTTGACCAGGTGCGAGCAGGACGGCAAGACTCTTTCTGCTGTTGGAGTCCGTTTTCCACCTTCTAGGCCTTATCCCAAAGGACAGAAGGGTGGGAAGATGTGGTTCCGTAAATCCCAAGGAGTCACGCTGGATTCACGTGGTCAGTTTACCCCTAGAGGCAGAGGGGGTAACAATAACAGCTAGAGGCAGAGGGGTCCAAGAACCAGGGAAACAGGGAGCCTCTCTCTGACAAGCCCTTTCAGCATCCCTGAGGTGTTGCCCGGCTGTCCCTCCTTGGAGGCAGTCGGGGAAGATTATCACTGTACCCAGAAGCCTGGCATTCCCTCACTCAAGACAGATGGGTACAGTCGATCATATCCAAGGGTTACATAATTCCTTTCGAGGAAAGTCCTTTCCCTCAAATTCCCTTCCAGATGTACCACCGGTCTAAGGGACATTGCAGAGTCAGAAATCGCAAAACTACTGCAAAAGAGCCATTCAGCCAGTTACAATAGACCATTCAGAGCCGGAATCTACTCAAGGTTCTTTTTGGTCCCCAAAAGACGGCCAGAGACTGGAGACCAATATTGGATCTCAGCAGACTCAACAAGTCTGTCAGGAAGACAAGATTCGAATGGTCACTCTTCAGTCAATTCTGCCCTTCTTACAGAAGGACAACTGGATGTGCTCAATAGATCTTCAGGATACTATCACATCAAAATTCACAGACTTCCAGGAGATTTCTCCGCTGGCTGGGGTCCAGTCATTTCCAGTTCAGAGCCCTGCCCTTTGGTCTCACTACAGCCCCAGAGTGTTCACCAAATGCATGGCAGTGGTCACGGCTCACCTGAGACGTCAAGGATTCCAGGTGTTTCCGTATCTCGACGACTGGCTCCTGTCAGCCACCACCAGGCATCAGCTTATACAAGCCAGGGATTACACAATAGACCTTTGTTCTCATTTGGGCATCTCAATCAACTTGAAAAGTCATCCTTATCGCCCTGCCAGTCTATTACCTTCATAGGCAAACTTAAACACTGTTCGGATGTCAGCTACCCTTACAGAACAAAGAGTTTCAGACATTCAGACTCATGTCAGGATCATTCTGGCCAGCAAGAAATTACAGGCCAGAATGGTTCTAAAGGTATTAGGTCTCATGGCTGCGGCCATTACTCTTCTTCCCCTGGCTCGATTCTACATGCCTTCTTCAGTGGATGCTGTTCACACAGTGGTCATACCAGCAACTTCCAATGCGTCACCAGATTCTGTTGACACAGACATGCAAAGAGCATCTTGCTTGGTGGATCATATCGTCTCAGGTTCACCAAGGCAGGTGCTTTGTACCTCCGTCCCCGATAGCCACTGTCACCACGGATGCCTCCCTGATCGGGTGGGGGGGTCATTATCAGGGCAGGATGGTTCATGGACGTGGCAGTACCATCTGCACATAAATGTCCTGGAGATGAGAGCAGTGCTTTTAACGTTGCAAGCCCTCAACGACTTTCTTCCGGGACAATTGCAGTCCACACAGACAACATGTCTGTAGTTTGGTATATCAACAAACAGGGCGGAACCAAGTCCTACCCCTTGTGTCGGCGCTCAGACTTTGGCAATGGGCGATCTCCTCTCATCGGTTTCTGGTAGCAGCATATCCCTGGGAAAACCAACATTATAGCGGACAGATTGAGCAGAGCTATCCTCATGCCTCACGAGTGGTCTCTCAAGCAATCTATAGCGGAAGAGATTTTTCTGGAATGGGGTCGCCCATGTTGCGATCTTTGCTACTCCCCAAAACAGCAAATGTCCAGACTTCTTCAGCCTCTTCCTCTATCAGGCCATCCCCCAGAGACGCTCTGACCCAGGATTGGCCCCAGGGACTTCTTTATGCCTTCCTCCATTTCCTCTGATCCCTCAGGTGATCCAGAAAGCTACCGTTTGAGAGCCAAATTGATTCTCATTGCCCCTTACTGGCCTCGACAAGTGGTTCCCGTTCCTCCATCATCACCTTTTGGTGCAGGCATCTGGACCCAGTGCCAGATCTTCTGATTCACCAATCCGGTCAGCTGCACCGGTCAATCCCTTCTCTCAACCTCACAGCATGGTTGCTCCACTTCCTTCCTTAGCCAGGCTTCCTTTGATCTCTAACTCAGTTAGAGACATCATAGTAGCTTCACTAAAATCCTCTACCAGGAGGATTTACACAAGCAAATGGAACGTTTCTCTTATTGGGCTAAGGCCCAAAATATTGATCCTTTTACTGCCCCTGTTCAGGCAGTTCTGGACTTCTTAGCAGAGATTTTTCATGCAGGCTCCTCTTCTTCCACAGTCAGAGTTCAATTGGCTGCTATTTCCAATTTTCATGTCGGGATAGCAGATCATAATATTATGTCCCATAGGCTCTGCAGGGCCTTCTTGAAAGGAATTTTCCTACTAAAACCTCCAATCAGGAATCCTCCTCCTCAGTGGGATCTAAATTTAGTGCTGACATCCTTGATTCTTCCCCGCTTCGAGCCAGCTGTTTCTTGTTCCCTGAAATATCTTTCTTGGAAAACGTTATTTCTAGTGGCTATTACATCTGCCAGGAGGGTGTCTGAACTTCATGCTCTTCGGTTCGACCCCTATTTGGTTTTTCACAAAGACAGAGTATCTTTGAGAACTAACCCAACCTTTTTACCTAAGGTCGCTTAAAGAACAATTTGAATCAATCCATTGATCTCCGGTATTTTTCCTAACTATTCAGACAGAGCTGAACAAAAGCTACATTATCTTGATGTCCATCGTCAACTTAGATATTATTTGGACAGAACAAAAAATTTAGAAAATCTGATCAACTTTTTGTTTCCTATGGATAATAAAAAGGCCTTCCTGTTTCTAAAGTGACTTTGTCCAGATGGCTTTCTTCGGTCATCTCTGAAATTTATACTCAGGGGAAAACAGCTGTGCTCAAAACCTAAAGCACATTCAACTAGGAGCTTAGCTACTTCTACAGCTTTTCAAGCTAGACTTCCTTTGGACACTATTTGTGCAGCGCCACTTGGGCTACTCCTCACACTTTTGTTTCCCATTACAAATTGGACTTGGCCTCCAGGGACAGAGCCAGTTTTGGCTCTACAGTCCTAAAGAGTTTGTTCCATTGAGCCACCCAGGATAGAGGTGCTAGGGACGGTCCCATCAAGCAAGAATGAAGGCGAGATTGACAACTTAACATTAAGTTATGTACCTACCATAACGTTCCATGTTAGTTGTCTTCTCGCCTTCTTTCTCCCTCCTTCCCCTGGCCTGGACAGACCTTGTATAAGAAACTATTATGCTAAAGACCATTCAGACCTGGTCCTTTTTCCATCTGTAAGTTTCTTCTTCCTTTGGGAAGTATTTTATGCTTGGTGCTATTGCCCTTTGTCAACAAACGAGATCTGGGTACTTACCGCCTTGCATCATGGGATATGGGGCTGCCTCGAGCTGGTAAAAGTGACTCTCGAGCTTACAGTGCCAGTCGGGAGCCAGGGATCGGCTCCGAACCCATCAAGCAAGAAAGGAGGCGAGAGAAGACAACTAACATGGAACGTTATGGTAGGTACATAACTTCTTATTTAAAATCATTGTAGGTTTATAGTATTACATATGTACAGCAATCATAGCAAAGCATTTGAGTGTATAGAATGGCATGATACTTAGATTGATGTCATGAGTGACTACCCGGAGAAAAAGGTGGTTAGTGAGAAAAAGGTGTTTAGTTAAGAGGAGAGTTCTTGGAAATGGGATGTAGAAGGGTTTAAGACATATTTGTAGAAAAGCTAGAATAATAGGATACAAAAGAGGAGGTAAAGAGAAGGGATTTAAATGGTTAGCGTAGGAGTTAGAAACACAGCATTCTAAAGTTGAGCATAGGAAGTTAGGTTAGATTTAGTGAATGTTGTTCTGAAGGTTATAGACAAGTAGATATAATTAGGGTGGGTTTAGGTAGAAGGTTTATTCCAAATTGCATCATTTGCCTTCAAGAGTTGCATGTAAGTCGAGTTAGCCTGGGTCTAGACATGTATGCACTTAGTCATGACAGAGCTCTCCATGCATGGTACAAATGCAAGAAAGACCTTGGTATTGAGTGAGATCCTTCAGTCACCAAGACTGACACCCAAGTATAAAGAAAAGATAATTGACTAAACATTATTTGTCAACATGGGTAGAGATGCTTGTCAATCATTCCTTGTTCATCAAGGATGGTTTACACCCCTGATTCCAAGGCTTCTGCATATGGACAGAAGCTTTGCTGCCCCATTATGGCATTTTTAATGAGGGTCCAGCTAATGTATCTCTCAACCTAACTTCCAAACCAAGCCAACCACGGACCCACATCAAGGTGGCTGTACTCAGTGGTAGAAGTCTAAACATCAAAGTACCAGACCTTGATGCCCTCCTGAATTTGGAGCATATCCACATGTGTGTGTGTCTGGTTACAGAAACCTGGTTCAGGAGCCCAGAGAGTACTCCCCCATTGCCTGGGTTTTGCTTTTACCACTCATTTACATCTATTGGGAACTGCAGTAGAATATCTGCATTTGTTACAGACCAAACTACTACTAGACAGATACCTACAAACCTACAAGCAGAACTTATAGAGATTCATATCACACTAAATAGGGCCAACTGTCAGATCATTGCATGCTACAGGATCCCTTCTATGCCCCCCCCCCAAAAAAAAAATTATAAGATTCCTTAATCCCATAGTCATACAGACCCATAAGTTTACATCTGATGTTGTAAATCTTCATTCATTCCTTACTGATGGGTTTCAGTTCCATCCTCGAAACTGACTCGGCCAATACACAATCTTGTGCCAGCCAAAAAAACTATTGAACTAAGTCCTACCCATACTACCCCTCTCCTTTTTTTAGATCTCGATTGCTGCGTACTTCTCAAGACATGCCAAACCAGCTCTCAGCTAATTACTTTAACTTTTTCAGTATATGTATATTTCTTGCTGAAAAAGGATAATTTCTTTCCTTCTTTGTGTTTGTGTTTACCTTTAGAATAACTTGTTCTTTAGTAAAAAGTTGTGACTGTATTGTTATACAATTTCTGTCTAGTTAGTCAGATTTGTGACATGATGTCTGACAAGAAAGGAATGACTGGGTTCAAGCAGTGTGACAAATGTGGACGAAAGATGCCCAACTCTGATGGGCATTTTTTGTGTGTCTACTGTCTTGGAGTTCCTCACCACCAGATACAACCTCCGTGTGACATTTGTAAAAATTTTAGCTCTCGCACTTTGGCAGAGAGGAAATATAAATGAATCCTGAAGGGATTACTAAAAACACCCTTTTTGGAGGCCCTTTCTGAGGTGGAGGTCTCAACACCTCCCAGAAAAGAGAAGAAAAAGAGAAGCCATTCAGTTCTGACTTTTCCAAGTTCCAAGGAACTGAAATCTTTTCATACAGTATCTAAACCGACACCAAAATTGCCAAAAATATCTGCTTCAACTGTTATGGTACCAGAGCCTATACCTCTCTCTGTGGTGCCAAAATCGTTAACACCTATCATGGAACCAACAACTTTGATACCTGCTTTGGTACCGATAGTTACTTGGGTACCAGACACAGTTTCGACACTGACAATGATTTCTCTCACAGCTCCATCCTCCTCAGTGCCGAAAACTGAAATTTTGCCCAGGACCAAATATTCACCTACAATCAACCCCCTTTTTTGGACAGCAATATAGTCCTTTTCTCAAGAGACCTGACTCTCCTTCCAGAGTATCTACACATTCCTTCCACCAGGAGTCTTTCCGAAATGGAGTTAGTGAGGCTTGACGGTCAGCTTTTAGCAGCCAGAGGAATCCCAACTCATACCAAGACCTCCCTCCCACCTGGAGCCAAAGGTTTTTCTGCACAGACTCTGACATATCCTCCTTCAAAATCTTCTCAGGCTTTGGAGCCCTCAGTACCAATGTCTATCCTGATGCCTACGTCTTTGGTTCCTGTGATGTTATCTTCCATGGTTCTGGAGCCTGTCTTCTGGACTTTGCTCAATCCACCATCGGGACCTTGACTGGTCTGTCGGCACCGTGACCCCTATTTTGGCACAAATTTTTTCTATGGTTCCATCTACAGTTCCCATTGTTTCTGCAGCTCCTAGTCCTCTAAGGGCTCCTATCCTGGAAGTGGGGTCATCGGACCACGGTGTGACCCTGGTCCCACGGTTGACCCTCTCAGTTCCAGGCTCCCATCCCTCTTCAGGTGGCCTGCCTTCCAGGTGATGGAAATGCTTCTGCACGCATGCAGTTGGCACCTCCAGCATTGGAACCTGACCTTTCCCTTTCTTCTGGCATGCAGTTGACACAGCCCACTATGCAGGGTCTTCGAGTACAGGAGTAGCAAGAAACCCTGCTCCAGGGCACCTGCTCTTCGGAGTCCTCCTCCTCTGAAGATCACACTGAAAAGCCACCTTAAAAGAGAACATGCAAGAGGAAGCACGTAGATTCCCCTGAAGAATCCGTCACCGAAGATACAGATTTCAATGAGGGCGAATGGTCCCCATGGTCACCCCCTGAAGATCTCTCATTCGGAGACATACTGGAGATCCTGAAACAGAGGGGTGACTGGAAGCCCATCAACCCTTCTGCTGAGGAATCTGTATTCTTGCAAGCCTTCCGTGCTCGACTGTCTACTTCCTGGGTGACCCCACCTGCAGATTATATGATTAAGCTAATCGTGCAGTGTGCCTGGAAGGCCCCTGACAATGTTGAGCCGATTTCCCCCAGGTCTGATAAATTTCTCTCTCCACCAGAAGCCCACCCTCACTGGTCCAGAGGTATGGTAGTAGATGCCATGGTTTTGGCAGCGACCACTAAGAAAGAACTTGCAGAAGAAAGTTTGACTTGTCCATCCAGTGAACAGGGAGTCCTGGAATATAAACAGACTAGGGAAGTGGACTTATGTTTCAGCAACGTTCACCTTATGGTCACTGAATTACATGGCACATTTTACATGTCTCCAAAGAGACCTGATTACAGAACTTTCAGGTACTTTGGCAGGGGTATTACCTGAAAAGGTGCAAGATAAAGTCACCATTCAGCTTGCCACCCTAGAGTCCAGTTTAACTCCTCTGTGTGGTTGATAGCTCATACAACCGAGGGGACAGCCAAAGCAGCCGCTTCAGGTGTTGTCATGAGACATCACACCTGGATGCACTTATGTGACTTTGCGGACCCCTTCAAGTCTTCCTTCATCAATTCCCCTGTGTATGAGTCTTCCTTGTTTGGCCCAAAAGGTAAGGACATGTTAGCCAGGTGTGAGAAGGATGGAAAGACCCTATCTGCCATGGGCATATGCTTTTCCACCCCTCAACAATCTTACTCCAGGAATCAGAGAGATTGAAAGATGTAGTTCAAAAAAATCCCAAGGGCCTTTCCGCAACACACGTGGTGAGCAACCCCCCCCAGGGCAGAGGGGGGAACTCATCGGGAAGATGCCCCTACCATGGCAGAGGGGGTACATGAAACCAGGGCTCCAGATATTCCTTTTCTGGTCAACCCTGTCAGCGCTCCTGAAGAACGGCCCAATTGCCTACCTCTGGAAGCATTTGGGGGACGTTTCTCTCTGCACCACTTAGCCTGGCAAATGATAACATTAGACTCATGGGTGCAGAGGATAATGACCAGAGGTTACCATATCCCCTTCGACCTTTACCCCAGGTCTCTAAGGCGAATCCCCAATGTTCCACTCAATCAGAAGGATACAGCAACACTAGAAGCCCTAAAACTTCTAAGAAAACGAAGCATCCAACCAGTCCCACCAGACCAAATAGGATCTGGATTTTACTCAAGGTTTTTTTTTTAGTGCCAAATAAGATAGAGGAGTGGAGACCAATTTTGGATCTCAGTGAACTGAACAAGTTCGTCAGACAAGCAAAATTCCAGATGGTCACGGTTCAGTCCATTCTTCCATTTCTGGAGAAGGATGACAGGATGTGCTCTATAGATCTTCAGGATGCGTACTACCACATAAAAATGGACAAATGATCCAGAAGATACCTCCGCTTCTGGCTGGGAGCCAGTCATTACCAGCTTTGAGTACTACCCTTTGGTCTCTCCACAGCCCCCAGGGTGTTCGCCAAATGCATGGCAGTAGTAGTATCTCACCTGAGACTACAAGAATTCTGCATGTTTCCATATCTAGATGATTGGCTCCTTACTGCTCCAACCAGGAGTCTACTGCTTCAAGCCGTATTGTACACTCAAAATATGGCATAAAAGATAGGGATCTCAATAAACACAAAAAAAGTCAAAGCTGGTACCGACTTAAAGCTTAGAGTTCATTGGGGCAACGTTCAACACAGTATCCTGCTGTGTTGCCTTACCTCATCACAGGCTACTAAGACTGGTCTCAGTGGCAGCTACAATCACACTGGTTCCACTAGCAAGATTTCATATGAGACTGCTCCAATGGCTGCTAGCATCTCAATGATCTCCTTTAACACCCCTGATGTCTTACCCAATCCGCATAACAAACCGATGCAAACAAGATCTGAATTGTTGGATGGAGCCAGAGGAGGAGTTATAGTGTTGTCCTTTTTTCCCCCTCAACCCAAAGCCACAGTGATCATGGACGCTTCTCTGATTGGGGGGGGGGGGGGGGCATTTTCAGTGAAAGACCGTCCAAGGCACTTGGTCCCCTTTAGAGGCCAAACTACATATCAGTATCCTAGAACTAAAGGTGGTGCTGCTAGCGTTGCAAGCATTCCAAGCAACCCTTCTGTTGGGGACAATTGCTATCCAATAAGACAATATGTCAGTAGTCTGGTACATCAACAAGCAAGGAGGAACCAGATCCTACCCATTATGCCGGGAAGCCCTGAGAGTGTGGTAGTGGGCAATAGCTTCCAGCCGCTTTCACTTAGCAAAGTACATTCCCGTTAACTGAAATCTGATTGCAGACAAACTGAGCAGAAACATTTTGTTGCCTCACGAGTGGTGTCTCAACTCCGTAGTAGAGACACAAATTTTTCGTTGTTGGGGTCGGCCTTGCTGCAACCTCTTTTCTTCCCTGTTGAACCACAAATGCAGCAGCTTCTTTACCCTGACCCCCCCCCCAGGGGAGTTCCAGAGAAATGCTCTGATACACACTTGGGCCCTGGGTCTGCTGCCTTTCCCCCTTTTCCCATCATTCCACAGTTCTTGAAGAAAGCGCAGTGGCTGAGAAGCAAGTTAATCCTCATTGCACCCTACTGGCCCCGTCAAGTTTGTTTCCCCTTTCTATGGCCTCACTTGGTTCACCATCCGTGAACCCTGGATCCAACCCCGGGACTCCTATCTCACCTGCAGGGTCTGGTCCATCTCAGCCTTCACAGTCTCAAGCTGACCGCTTGGTATCTCCACTTCTGCTGATTGCCAGACAGATGAACCTATCTTCCCCAGTGCTAAAGATTCTGGCTTCTCATAAACCTTCCACCAGAAAACTCTATCACAGCAAATGGGTCAGGTTTGTAATCTGGGCTAAAGAGCAAGGACTAGACCCATTCTCAATCCTGGTCCATAAGGTCTTAGAATACCTATCGACTCTACTCCATTCTGGAGCCTCAGCCTCTACTATTACAGTTCAGATAGCAGCTATTGCCAGTTTTCATGATGGCTTTAACGATTCTTCATTAATGACCCACCATCTTTGCAAAACCTTCAGGAAAGGAGTTCTGCCCCGGAGACCACCTATTAAAAATCTTACTGAACCTTGGAATTTAACTTTGGTCTTACAAACTCTAACGTGTTCACCCTTCGAATCTTCTGCCACATGTGACATGAAGTTTTTATCCTGGAAAACCTTATTCCTGGTAGCCATTACCTCATCCAGGAGGATCTCAGAGTTACAAGCTTTGTGTGTTAATTGCCCTTATTTAATTTTCCATAATGAGAGAGTATCACTTTGAACTAACCCTTCCATTTTGCCCAAAGTTATCTTGAATTCAAGTCTCAACCAGTCCATTGATTTACCAGTCCTTTTCCCAAAATTTTCTAACAAAGGTGAATACCATTTACACCTGTTGGATGTACATAAACAACTACATTTTTACTTAGACAAAACTAAATCTTTCAGAAAGCTGTTTATAGCCTTTTCAGGCCCCACATTGGGCAAAGCTGTTTCCAAAGTCACCTTGTCAAAATGGCTAAGAGATTGCATTACCTTTGTCTGTCAACAGAATAAATTAACTTTTCCTACTAGAGTCAAGGCACACTCCACCAGGTCAGTGTCCACTTCAGTGGCATTTCATTCCAGAGCCTGTATGGATGACTTCTGTGCAGCAGCCACGCCACTCCCCCATACCTTTATCACACATTACAAGTTGGATATGGCCTCCAGGGGAAGAGCATCTTTTGGCTCAATGGTGCTCAGGAATATCCTTCCATAGGGCATATCCCAGGACATAAAGTAGCTGGGGACTCGGTCCCATCAGTAAGGAATTTATTTATTTTTTATTTTACATTTGTTGACCGTGAAAGTCCGACTGGTTATATGTCCATTTTGAGTGGAGGCCCGGGGAGGAAAGCTCCAAATAAAGAAATTTTGTAAACATAATGAAAAAGGATTTTTGAGTATTAAAGCTCAAATTAAACTTTAAACACACTTAATAAATATATTCTATGCAAGTACAGTCATAGAGAATAACATAACACAGGTAGAGAGTTGTTGCATGGGCTAACAAAATTCTTTAGGAATTGTTAAAAAAGAGAAAAAAAATAAAGCAAGAGGAATTCAGTACTATAGACTTAAAAATGATAAGCCAGAAGGAGACAGAGTCAGTCAGGATTTGAGCATGGACAGCCATAGTGATTATAGGAAGATTTTAGGTTGTTTTTTGAAAAGTGTAGTGGATGTCAGGAATGTTATTTCTCTTGGAAGCTTGTTCCAAGAGTTGCCAATCGAGTTTACTAGTAAACAGGCAGTCCCCAGATTTGTTGTTGGATTTTTGGGTAGAGACAAGTACTCTTTTGGCAGATCGTAAGGTTAAAAGATTTTGATAGGGGATAATATGGTTTCCGAGTATGGGAGTATTTGAGAGATGATACAGGATCTTGTGAATGATTATGAGTTGCTGAAAAAGAAACTGGCTTTGCAGTTCTAACCATCCGAGAAATTTGAGATTTTCACAGTGGTGGGTACGAAATGGGGCATCAGTGGCAAATCTGGCTATGTTGTTGTAAGATGTTGCCAACTTATTTCTATTGCTTTTGGAGAGGTTTTTATAAATTGGGGAGGCATAGAGGAGGGTAGAGATTAGGTGAGCTTGGGCAATAGTAGTCTTGGCTGAAGGAGTAAGAAAGGGTTTAATTCTGTACAGGGAACCACGTTTTCTATTAACTGATTTGTTAGGTAGGTTGATATGAGTGTTGAAATTAAGATTGTGATCAATTGTTACCCCAAAAGTTTGGTGGTTATGTCAGGAGCTATTAGTGTACCATTTTTAGAAATGACTGTGAAGTTTATGGTGGGGGATTTTTGAGTGGGGGTGAACAAAAGTAATTTAGTTTTTTTAGGGTTAAGGAGGGGACAGCGTTGATGGAACCAGTTTTCTACTAAGATAAATATTTTTGGGGTCGTGGATTGAAGTTGGGAAGATGAGGAGGCGGCACAGATTAAAGTTGAGTCATCAGCATATTGTATACAGGTGGTTTGAGGAGGGGAGGCTGACAGATCATTAATGAAAATAGTAAAGAGGAGCGGTCCCAAAATTGATCCTTGTGGGACTCTGAGAGTAATAGGGAGTAGAGACGACATTTCATTGTCCCAGAGGACTGCTTGCTGTCTGTTATGTAGTTAAGATTTTGTTTTGATATTGGGTTTGTTAGAATTGTAGGTAATAGTTTTTTTTGTCAAGGAATATGGCTTTCTAAGTGGTATTTCTCAGATGTCGTAAGTTTAAGTGATCAGTTGGATTTTTTTGTATGTCTCCATTTGGTCCAGATTTTATTTCTAAGTCACATTTTTCCCTAGTCTCTTTTGTGAGCCAGGGAGCTGGTTTGTTCCTAATTCTGATCAAACGAGAAGGGGCATGGTGCTCTAGAATTTGTAAAAATTTATTGTTAAAATATGAGACAGCTTCCTCTAGCAGTAAGTGTTTTAGGGGGTACAATCGCAAGCTCTAAGCTCTGCTTGAAAGTTAATTGGGTGTAGATTTGTTTGTATTTCAGGTGGTTCTGAAGTTTACTTGATTTGGTATTGAGGTTTAGTAAATAATAAAGAGGAGCGTCCCAAAATTGATCCTTGTGGGACTTCGAGAGTAGTAGGAAGCAGAGAAGACAGTTCATTGTCCCAGAGGACTGCTTGCTGTCTGTTTTCTAGGTAAGATTTAAACCGTTTGACTGTTTGTGTATATAATGAGAGAGATTTAAGTGTCTCTATCAGTAGTTCATGATTCACTGTGTCAAATGCTTTGGAGCGGTCAATAAAAATGGCAGAGGATAGGAGATTGTTATTTCGATTTTTATTTATACAGTTTGTAAAGGATAAGAGCGCTGTGGTGGTGCTAAGATATTGTCTAAACCCATGTTGGCAGTCTACTAGAAGGTGATTTTGGAGGAGATGATTAAGAAGTTGGTAATGAATACATCTCTCCATAATTTTTGCTGTAGGTAAGAGTAGGGCTATTGGGCAGAAGGTGGAAAGTTCACTTGAGTTTACCTCCCTTATGAATGATAATATGTGAAACTTTCCAGATGTTCGTGATGGAACATTCTGTAATAGTTCTGTTAATTAAGATGGAAATGGAGAAGGCAAGTACTCCAGCTGCTAATTTCAGATATTCAGCTAGAAGGAGATCAGCTGATGGGGTGCAAGGTTTGAGTTTCAGAAGTAGGGTGTGTATGACAGATGTGGGAATGGGTTGTATTTTTAACAGGGGTAGTGAATTAGTTGACACAGGTGGGTTAGAGGTGGACACTACTGGTAAAGAATTGGCTAGAGATTGGAGAGTTTCAGAGAAAATTTTGTTGAAAGTGTCAGCAATTTGGGTGGAAGAATGTTGAGTCAAATTAGAGGGGGTAGGTGTTTTAGAGTGGCCAGGATGAAGTAATTTATTCCTGACCAGAATTTTTGTGGGTTTTGATATTGGACTTGTTGGAATTGTAGGTAATATTTTTTCTCTGTCAAGGAATATGGCTTTCTTAGTGGTATTTTTCAGATGTCGAAAGTTTAAGTGATCAGTTGGATTTTTTGTATGTCTCCATTTGGTCCAGATTTTATTTCTAAGTTGCATTTTTTGCCTAGTCTCTTTTGTGAGCCAGGGAGCTGGTTTATTCCTAATTCTAATCAAATGAGAAGGGGCATGGTGCTCTACAATTTGTAAAAATGTATTGTTAAAATATGAGACATCTTCCTCTAGGGGTAAGTGTTTTAGGGGGGTCCAATCGCAAGCTCTAAGCTCAGCTTGAAAGTTAACTGAGTTTAGATTTTGTGTATTTCAGGTGGTTCTGAAGTTTACTTGATTTGGTATTGAGGTTTTTAGTTTTGTTATAAAGGTAAGAGAGTTGTCACTGATATTGTTGGGAAGTATGCCTATTTTATAAAATTGGGGGTTACTGTTAACTAGTATCCAGTCTAAAGTGGTTTGTTTATTGCTTGGTTTATGAGTTCTTGTAGGGTAGGTGATGGTTTGATAAAAGCCATGAAGGTTTATATGGGTAGTAGGATTATCAGCAGTGCAACTTTTCCAGTCAATATTGAGATCGCCAAGGAGTATGGTTTCTTGGGGTAAACTTGAGGAGAGCTAACAGAGGATGTTTTCAATGGAATTAATGTTATTACCTGGGGGGATGTAGGAGCAGATAATATAAATGGATTTATTAGCATTAATTAAAAGCTTGGACATTAGGATTTCGGCATTGCAAGGTGAAGGATGTGTAATATCTAGGGCAGAGAGTTGCAGCTCAGATTTATATAATATTGCAACCCCACCTCCTTTTTTGTTTGGGCGGTCTAATCTAATTATGTTATAGCCTGGGGGGGATAATATCATTGTCCTTAGTGGTTAGCGTGAGCCAGGTTTCAGTTAGGCATAGGATATCAAAGTAGTGTAAGTCTAACACGGCATGTAGGTGGCTAATTTTATTATTTAAACTATGGATGTTTAGGTGGGCTATGAGGAGAGAGTTTTTGCTAGGAGAGGGGGGTGCAGAAGGTGTCTGGATGGGGGATTGGGAATAAGGAATGTTAGAATTTGGGCCTGGGTTAGGATGAATGTTGCCATGTAATAGTAGTAGGTAGCCTTGTGGAATAAGAGACGGTTTCAGTAGTTTACCTAGAATAGGGATAGTTCTTTTGGTTTGGAAATATTTGAAATGGATTGTTTTATGAAACTGAGGTTGAAGGTAGGCTGATGAGGATGTAATGTTACAGTTGGAATTTGAAGTTGAAAGGGCGAGAGGGGTAATTTGTTTTAAGGAGGGAGAAAATTTAGTTAGATGTAGGGATTCATAGCAAGTGAGGTTGTAGGATAGAAGCAGAGTGCCAAGTATTATTGATAGGAGGAGCAGGTTAGAGTGTGTTTTAAAGTTAGAGATGGACATAGTGAATGGAGTTTGATAGGAGATACAGGAAGAGTTGGTATGTACTAAGTGTGAATACAGGGAGACTGAAGTGAGAACAGATGGGCAGTAAGGGGTGGATCTATTAACAAGAAGTAAGTGTAAGGGATTAGGGGTGGGACTATTTTAAAGGATTAGTAAGAAGAAGATAAAGAGAAGAAGAGGGAATGAATGAAGATTTACAACATCAAATAAAGAAGTTATGTTCTTACCATAACGTTCTATCTGTGTTGTAGATCTTCATTCAGTCCTTATGTACCGCCCTCCTACCCTCTGCCCAAGGACTCCTGGGGGATTGTTTTTGGTCCTGACTGCCTGATAGGGCATCTGCTCAGATAGGACCTCGATTGTCTGTATTCCTGGCGGTCAAACTCGATCTGAAGAAAAAAGGAGAGGAGCACTATGGGTAGGTCTTAGCTCGAGAGGTTTTTTTTGGCTGGCGTAAGCTTGTGTATTGGCCGAGTCGGTTCCGAGGATGGAACCAAAATCCATCAGTAAGGAATGAATGAAGATCTACAACACAGATGGAACGTTATGGTAAGAACATAACTTTTTTCTTGTTGTGGAAAAATGATAGAGAAGGTTATTTTGGATAAATTATTGTCAACATTGGAAAGGTTGGGACTTGAAACCGTATATCAGCATTCACATCTTGAAAAATAGATCTATAACCACCTGTAACTTGATGCTCTATAACAATATAATAACAGCTATAAATGAAAAATTATGCTATGATGTAATTTATATAGACAGCTTTGGGATTTGATAGGTTCATGCACAAAACACTGAATAATGATTTAAAACAACTAGGTATTGAAGCATTCGTGATACGATGGACAGCTACATGGCTTACAAATAGAACATGGCATAGAATACAGTCAGGATGTCCCACGGGGCTCTGTCCTTAGCCCATACTTGTTTAGTTTGAATATTTCAGCTCTCTCTTTTTCATCTAATGTGTTCTGCAGTCTGTATGCAGATGACTTGAAAATGGGTAAAATTATTGCATGTATCAGAGATAAGGTATGTCAGAAGAACTTCACTAAATTGACCAATTGGCACAGGAGAATAATATGCTGATAAATACATCAAAACCTAAGCATATGGGATTTGCAAGACCTAGTCTGAAAGGTGAATATTTAATACAGCACACAGTAATTGAGTTTAAAATACTCTTTATGTAACACTCAATAGTCTCCCACTTTTTGTAGTTTGTACAGAGGGCTGCACCACTACAGGTCACCTTATAGTATAATACAAAACACTCACTTAGGCCTTTAAGTGACTGTTCCCTTCTCCTTCCCATCTACTAAGGATCTGGTATAATGGATAGGCACTTCCCTGTCATCTCTGTTTCTGGCCTGGTGGATATGGGCATCCTGAAGCAATGTAGTAACTACCTCATGTTTACTGACAACCATTTAATTTTGGAACAGACAAACACAGTGTGCGAGAAGTCTAGATACATAGTGTCTTAGGAGGCACAACTCTCATATACACACAAAAAATGTAAACCAGGTTGTCAGCATTACACCCAGAACACTCACTACCAACACTAAGGAACAAACACATAGACCGACATATGTGGAGTTTTTCACATCAATTTTCCCAAACCTCCAAGACCTTCTAAAAGCATCTCTTGGTGGTCTTGTGCATACTCAAAAAAGGCAGCACCTCACACAACACATAACTCTGAAAGTTATAGTAGCCCTAGCTTAGAAGGCAACACAGTACGTTATTGGGGATTCCGTTGTAAGACATACTGACGCCCCCCCTTGCCAGGCTAAACACTGAGAAGGTCACAGTGAGT
Organism: Protopterus annectens; assembly: GCF_019279795.1. NCBI lineage: Eukaryota > Metazoa > Chordata > Ceratodontiformes > Protopteridae > Protopterus > Protopterus annectens. Next base: position 1,341,955,546 of record NC_056729.1, read on the forward strand.
TGTCTATTTGGAGCCAGGATCTGCCAGATCACGTATGCACTTAGATCTTTAAACCACAAGTACTAGTATGACATGGTCATAGTCCATGTGGGCATAAACAACCTAAGATGTACCTCACTGGACTATATGAAGAGAGACATGATGAAGCTCTCTGTCCCAGGTGAGTATGAATCTAGCCTTTAGTAGCATCCTACCTTCACCAGTGATGATGTCACAGTACCTGCAAAAATGATTGACTTCAGCAGTTGGCTTAGTTTCTGGTGTCACAACAAGGGGATCCAATATCTGTCAGTTCAAGGAGACATGAGTGACAAACCACTGTGCTTTGCAAGGGATGGTCTGCACTTGTCACCACTTGGCTTCTGGATGCTGGCAAAACCTTTATCTAGCCCAGTAATGCCTTTTTAGGCTGTGCCAAGTTGTTAAACCCCTCCAACATAATAAAAATCACTTATGACTCTATAAAGGTACTGCTTCTTAACAATAGGAGTTTAAATAAAAAACTACATTCCCTGGAAGCACTCCTTACCCTGGAGAATGCAAACATATATGCAGTCATGGAAACATGTGTCAGAACCATAGAAAGCACCCTAGCTAGCAATGCCTTTAATACATTTCTATCCCCCTCAGCTCAGGAAAAAATAAAGGGAGAAGGTGTCTTGCAGTGTTTATAAAGGACAAGTACACTGCTAGACTGTTCCAACAGCATGACTTGCTGGAGCTGCTCCATACCTAACTAATCATAGGTGTGACCCCCATACCTCTCAACCTCTTAGAGCAAGAAATCTAGACAAAGCCATAAATAAAAGTGGGATAAAGGCCCCAAAATATGGACAGTTTTTAAATAGAAAGTTGATAAAATAACAGGTTTTTCATTAGCATGAATTTTCTGAAGGATCTGAAGTCTGGAACTCAAATGTCTGTCATTATTTTGTAACTTCAGTCTTTATTGATTTACCACTAATTTGTCAGAAAAGCACAATTTTCTGAAAAATGGACCAAAAATATGAGGCAAAAACTTTTATTTTACATTTGTTGACCGGGATTGTCCAACTGAGCTGAAGATCCCTTTTTCAGCAGAGGCCTGGGGAGAAAAGCTGCAACATATTAAACAGTTTTCCTTATAAATTAGTATTAAACAGCAATGTTATAGGATTATTGCAAGACATTAAGTAGCAATACAATGCTATACAGTGTCAGTAATCAGGAGTATAGCAAAACTATTTCAACATGTATAAAAAGAAGTATGTCATTAAGATGAATGTAGTTTTTGGGGTCAGTGGTTACAAAAACCCAGTTTTATCATAATGTAGTTGCATGAAGGCAAGACAATTACAATAGAATGTTTCTCTGAGGCGATTTGCTTAATAGATTTTAGAAAATAGTAGAAATAGTAGTCAAGGAAGTTTAGAGTGAGCTAGTGAGAAGAGTGAGTTAAGGGCAGAAAATAGATTAAGGTATGAGAAGTAGGGAATGTTTAAGGAGGGAGAGGGCAGTGGCAGAACTAGTGACTTTTAAAGTGCTCTTTGATTGCTGTCTTAAATTGTTTAGGATGTGTAAGGGTCCTGATTTCTAGTGGAAGCCTATTCCAAGCAATAGTGGAGTGATAACTGTACATGTTGCGTCCAACTTTAGACTTGGGTTTGTAGATTTGTAGTAGGTCTTGGTTAGAGCTTCGGAGAGATCTGGAGGGAGAATAATGAGAGATGAGAGATGATAGTGCTGGGCTGTAGGAAGGCTGGTATAGGATAAAATGGATGATCTGGAGCTGAGAGAGAAGAAGCTGGTGGGGTAGTTCAAGCCAGTTTAGGTGTTTTAGAGAGAGACAGTGATGTGATTTTTAGGTTTGTTGGGCAGCAAATCTAGCAACTTTGTTGTAGGTAGATTCGGGTTTGATCAGGAGTGCTGAGTTAAGATTTGTGAGAATTTGAGAATTGTACATTAGACTGGGTAGAAGGTAGGTAAGAGAGAGAGTAATCTTGGCTTCAGAGGTAAGGAATTTCTTGTTACAGTAAAGGAGCCCTAGTTTTGAATTAGTCTTTTTGATACAGTTATTAACGTGCAAGTCAAATTTAAGCTGATTGTTGATGGTTATGCCTAAGAGCTTACTCCTGGATTCTGCCTGAATGGGAGTGTTATTAAGGGACTGTATGGAAAAGGAAAAAATCTGGACATTCTGTGAAAATCTGTACAGCTGAGAGGTATAGTGATCCCCTGTCTTATCTTTGCTAGCTACAGTTCCCCTAACATGAGTCTAGAAAACCACACCTCCTCCTAAACCTACTGGAATCCTTTAACATTCAGCCTAATACCATACTTGTGTGTGACTTCAACTACCCCTCCATAAACTGAGAGTCTTGCACAACTCATAATTCACTTGCTCAGAGGTTTTTGGACTTTGGCAGACAAACACCCTGGAGCAATTAGTTAGCTCCCTAACTAGAGACACAAATATCCTAGACCTGGCACTCAAGAACATGGGGGATGCTGCTTCTTCCATGCATTAACTCTTCCCTGGTAAGAGCTGACTACAAAGTGATCTCCTTTTGTATTAAAACTAACTGAATCCCATCAAACTCCAAACCTGTTAAGAACTTAATAAACTTCCAAGCCCCTCCAAACCTGGATGATACTGAGGCCTACTCTGATCTATACATAAAAGCACTGTCCAACCACATTCATAGCTGCATAGTGGAAGCAGTACCTGTCCAATCAAACCTATGATTACTGGAAAAAATAAACCACTCTGGTGGACCCGTAGCATAAACAGGCTATTCAGTAAAAGGAAACAAATCCTCTTGAAAGCCAAGAAGGAACAGACACTCACCAGTCTAAACAAAACAAATTAAAGAGCTGGTCAAATATGCCAAAGCAAACTACGAGACAAAGATAGCCTTGCCTCCCAGGTGAATGATAGCCATAAGGCTTTTTTAATTATGTTCATAATCTCAGGGGAAATGCTCAGCAATGTGCCAAGTTAATCGTGAAACTGTAGCAAACCTGCTGGCCAACAAGTTCAGTTCAAACTCTCCCCCCCCATCACTTCCTACCAGACCCAAGGAAATATATACAACCATCCCCTACTGGTCATTACAAGGAAACAGGTTCTAACTGTGTTCGATAAAGCCAAAAACACAGCCTTCATTGGTCCCAACAACATTCCAGGATGCTTCTTAAATAGTTTAAAACAGAATCTTTCAGGGCCAGTAGAAGCCGTCTTTAACTGCAACCTACAAGTGGGCTTTGTCCCAGATGAGTGGAGAACTGAATCAGTTGTCCTTCAGCACAAGGGGTGCCCATCAACTGACCCAGGGAACTACAGACCCATAAGCTTTACCAGTCTTATCTGCAAGGCCATGGAGAGAATTATCATGGACCTGATCACTAACGACATAGGAAATCTCCAAACACTGGACCAAACCCAATATGGCTTTTTCAAATGGAGGTCTTGCCTGCTCACTCTGATGGGCTTCTTCAAGAAAGTCACCAGGATCATGGATATAGGTAAAAATGATACACACACCTTATCTAGGCCTGGTTAAAGCTTTCAGTACAACCCCTGAATCGGAGATCATAGATAAACTTACTGAGTCAGACATAAACCTCTACATTGTCAGATGGATAGAAAACTGGCTTACGGACAGTACACATGTTCGGATTGGGAAATCCACTTCTAGTAATAAACTTGTTGCTAGCTGTGTCCCATAGGGCTCAGTGTTTGGGCCCCTTGTGTTTGGTATATACTTTTCTGACGTGAAGGCCTGTGTTGAGAGCCTCTGACTCATCAAGTTTGCTGACTGTAAGCTGGGAGCAATCACTGAATTCCTAAACGATGTTGACATCCTACAAACAGGCCTAAAAATGACAAACAACTGATGCCAAAACCATGGTCTGAGACTTAATGCTAAAAAATGCATAATCATACACTTTCGTAAATGAGGTATCCCTGCAAATTGCAATATAGGTTCATAGGTTGGTACTAGGCTGTCTGTCCAAGGGCATTTATAAGCTTAGCCAGAATGTGTTGGCTTTCACCTCCCTTTTAGATTAGTTTCCTGAGCCTCTGTCCAGCAGGGCCACTGAAGTGATCCCAGGGGTAAATTTACAATTTCACATCCACTCGTCAAGATTTCTCTTTAAGAGAGTCAGTGAGGGGCTTTGCCTAACATAGATTGGTATTCTATTCCAGAGTGAGCGAAGTCTCTGGGACAGGAATCTATCCCTCCAGCATATCCTATTTATTGTTGTGCTGAGGTTTAAATCCCTAGAGTGTGTGGCTTTAAGAGATTTGGTTTTCTTGAGGTGGAGCATGTCCATTAATTCCGGGTTAGAAAAAAATATAAAAAGCACAGAGACGGCAAAAAAGCTGCACCAAGCTAACACACAGTAAACATTTATTCAAACAAACACAAAATGGTAAGCGCTTTCACAACTGCTGTTGCTTCATCAGACATTACTCCAAGATAACAAAATGCTTTTATAGATGCAATCAAAAAGCCAATAAACCTATTAATTAGAATTAGCCAATAGTGTCATGTCACATAGTACCAACAATAGATTAACAATTAAATAAGAATTAAATAAAAAGGAGAACTAAACTAATTGTGAATAAGCATTACCCTTATAACTTACTCAAATGCATAACTTTATATGTGTATATATATATATATATATATATATATATATATATATATATATATATATATATATATATATGAAATATATAAAATATAAAAAAATGTCTGTATACATATATGCATAAAGATAAATAAAACCTGTTAAAAAGAAGTTAATTTTTTTTTTAAAACAGTATTAATGTTTAAGTTGTCTAGCCTTTAAAAAAGGAATTAAAGAGGTAGTGCCATTTAGGCCAGGATATTTCTCAGCATTAAGTCTAAGAATCCATTTTTGTTCATGCCCTTCTGTAACATTTTCTATATCTCCTCCTCTTAAGTTTCTAGGTATATGTTGTATAACAAAAAAACTAAAAGTGTGAAAATTGTCAGTGCAAATTACATGGTTAGCTAGTGCATTAGATTCCTTACAATTATTAATATCTCTGATATGTTCTAATATTCTGTCTTTCAGCATCCTGTTAGTTTTGCCTATATAGAATGCAAGGACATTGCTGACAGATGCAAAAATAAACAACATCAGTAGTTCTACAATCTGAATACTGGTGAGAACATATCAAAAAATGTCTAGTAGGATGTGTATATTTATTCTTACTAAAATATATTGGCAAGCACTACATCTCCTACACGGAAAGGTGCCAATGCGGGTAGAAGGACTCACAGTCTCTCGTGCTTCCCCATTGCATAAATGCTGTTTCAGGGACTTATTGTTCCTGAAACTAAAAGTGAGAACCTGTCCAACTTTCTCAGTTCCAGGTTAGACATGGCCTTGTATGTCAGGCAGAGATCACCTCTGAGTAGGCGGTAATCAACCGAGTAGAGCTGGAGTTTCTTTAGTTGAGCTGCATAGGGCATCTGTTTGATGCCCATGATCCTCTTGATGAGGTACTTCTGTGGTCTTTCCAGCTGTTGCAGGTGTCGTGTAAGGTACATCCCAAATGGGGCATTGTACTCTATTATGGGCCTGATGAGCGATGAGTAGAGGGGCATAATAACCTCTCTTGATCTAGATGTGAACGCTTTTGTGATTAGGTGGGCTACATAGAAGGATTTTATAACCACTTTAGCAATGTGATTATCAAAGGAGAGGTTGCTGTCTACTTGGGTCCCCAGATCCCTAACTACATCTTCCGTACTTAGTGGATTGCCACCTATGTGGTAGTTGTCAGCATTGACAACATATCCCTAAAAGTAGACCCAGTGGCCAAGGACTTAAGAACATAGATTCATAGGTTCATAGGTAGGTACTAGGCTATCTGCCCAAGGGCATTTATAAGCCTAGCCAGAGTGTGTCGGCTTTCGCCGCCCCATTGATTAATTAACTGATCCTCTGTTCAAGCAGAGCCAATGAAGTGATCCCAGGGGTGTATTTTCTCATACCCATCCACTCATCAAGGTTTCTCTTGAAGAGTGTTAGTGAGGGGCTCTGCCTGGTGTAATCTGGAATTTTGTTCCAAAGCATGGGGAGTCTCTGTGACAGGAATCTATCCCTCCAGCATGTCCTATTTATTCATAGGTTCATAGGTTCATACTAGGCTATCTGCCCTAGGGCATTTATAAGCCTAGCCAGAATGTGTTTGGCTTTCGCCACCCATTTTAAATAAATTTTGCTATGCCCTTTTTTTGAGGTTAGTATACTGTGCCTCTGTCTAACAGTGACACAGAAGTCATACCCGGGGTAAACCTACGATCTCCCATCCACTCATCAAGATTTCTCTTGAAGAGAGTCAATGAGGGACTCTGCCTAACCTGGACTGAGATTTTATTCCAGAGTGAAGGGAGCCTCTGGGTTATGAATCTGTCCCTCCAGCATGTCCTATTTATTTCAGTGCTGAGGTTCAAGTCTCTCGAGCGTGTAGCTCGTTAGGATTTGGATTTTCTGAGGTGCAGCATGTCCATTAATTCCGGGTTGGACATGGCTTTATACGTCAGGCACAGATCGCCTCTGAACAGGCGGTATGCCACTGAGTAGAGCTGGAGTTTCTTTAACCGGGCAGCATATGGCATCTATTTGAGCCCTTTGATCCTCTTGGTGAGGTACTTTTGGGGTCTTTCCAGTTGCTGCAGGTGTCTGGTAAGGTACATCCCAAAAGGGGCATTGTACTCAATTATGGGCCTGATGAGGGATGAGTAAAGAGGCACGATGACCTCCCCTGATCTAGATGTGAATCCCTTCATGATTAGGTGGGCTATATAAAATGTTTTTCTAACCACGTGGTTGTCAAATGAGAGATTGCTATCAACTTGGGTCCCCAGGTCCCTAATTACATCTTCTGTACTTAATGGATTACCACCTATGTGGTAATTTGTGGGCACTTTGTTTTTGCCAAAGGGGATGACTATACACTTTTGGCATTTAGCTTGAGGCCATGGCTCTGGCACCAGTTGTCTGTTTCTATGAGGCCCTTTTGGAGGATGCTTGTGTCGGCTGGAGAGTCGATTATGGCGCCCAGTTTGCAGTCATCTGCGAACTTGATCAGCCACAGTCCTTCTGTGTTGACCTGTACCTCCGAGAAATATATACTGAACAAGAGAGGTCCCAGGACTGAGCCTTGTGGGACGCCACTTGTAACTGGTTTGGAGCCTGACATGGCTCCAGCAATTCTAACCATGTGGGTTCTGTCCTTGAGCCAGTTTGCAACCCATCTAGTGACATAGGGGTTTATATTTAAGCTGGTGAGCTTATCTATAATGCCAGTGGGGTATTGTATCGAAGGCTTTGCGAGGTCCAGGTAGGCTGTGTGGACCACCTTCCCCTCGTCAATGGCCTTGGTGACTGTTTCAAAGAAATCAACCAGGTTTAATAGGCAGGATCTGCTCTTAACAAAGCCGAACTGGGTAGGATCCAGTGTCTGTAGGTCCCCAATATCTTTATTTATGAGGTCCATGATTATCCTTTCCATAGCTTTGCAGACCAAGCTAGTCAGGCTTATGGGGCGATAGTTTCCAGGATCCGTTGAGGCACCACCTTTGTGGAGAGGGACCACAGTTGCTGTACGCCACTCTTTGGGTACATATCCTGTAATAAGGCTGAGATTGAACAGTAGTTTTATGTTTGGGTTTAGCTCTTCTTGGAGTTCATGTAGGACGCAGCCGGGACACCGTCTGGTCCCATTGATGCTGTGTTTTTTGCTTTGGAGAGGGCAGCTCTTACCTGAGCATCCGAAATGTCAGGGGGGCAGCACTCTGCTGGAATAGATATTTGCCCTTTTGGTGGGGGAGTTTGCGCTGAACCTGTCAGCTAGGATGCTGGCAATGTGTGTGGGTTCGGTGTATTTTCTGTCATTTTGGACTAATTCTGAGCATATCTGGGAATTACCACCCAGGTTCCTAACATAACTAAAGAAAGCCTTGTGATTATCCTTAGTGTCCTGTGCAATTTTTCTCTCGAAGCTGGCCTTAGACGATTTTATGAGTGCCCGTAGTTTTTTGCTAATACTGATCAGAGATGCCTTCCCTTTTTGGAATTTTGCTCTATCATTTAGTAGCTTCCTCCTTCTATTGTATAGCTTGTTTATGGCTGGGGTCCACCAGACAGGACGTCTGCCTTTGGAGGATTGGGTCTTGGTTTTATTTGGGATCGCATGATCCATGCATTCCTGAAGGTGTTCATAGAATGCGTTTATAAAGGATTCTGCAGTCTGAGCCGTATTTTCCACAGGCCCGGGGGCTTTGAAGGATTCCACCTCAGTTTTGAGGAGTGTGAAATTTGCTTTAGAGAAGTTTTTCACTGTGGTTTTCTGGGCAGGGGGTGGTGTCGGGATGTGAACATCCAGTGAGATTAGTTTATGGTCTGATTTTACCAGTGAGGGATACACTTCTGGTCTGGAGCATAGAGTCCCCATGTTGGTGATGATCAGGTCCAGTATGTTTTCCCCTCTTGTGGGAGTGGTAACAAGTTGTTCCATAGCATTTGAGTTTATAAATTCTAGGAACCTTTGGGCTAGGGTGTTGGAGCTAGAGTAATGCTCCCAGTCTATGTTTGGGTAGTTGAAGTCGCCCAATATAATGGTGTTTGGAGAGACCTTCATATTTTCCAGTGTTCTCATGAAGGCCGAGTGGGGTTCCTGGGTTAGGGAGGGTGGTCTGTAGCAGGCTATAAACTGGAAGGCAGTTTTACCCACTGTTAGTTGCACATGGATGGTCTCTGATGCTTCGTGCTGTGCCACCAACCTGGAGGTGTGGGTATCTTTGACGAATATTGATACTCCCCCTCCTTTTGTGGGTCGGTCCAAGTTTTGGGGCCAAAAAGCATGGTATGAGGTATAATCTGGTAGTGCTGGAGTGCTCTCGGGAGCCTTGAACCAGGTTTCTGTTACTGCACAGATATCGATTTTCTCCATGCTAAGGAGAGTTTCAAGTGCGTGCATCTTGAGGTTTAGAGTTCTGGCGTTGAGTAGCATTACTCTTAGTTTCTTATCCCTTGTGATACCTATGGAGGTGGGTTTGTCTTTTGAGCCTTGCCTAAAAAAGGCACTATGGGGGTAGCAAGAGCCTTTGCCAATATCCGAAATCCCAGGGGTGACAGGTGCAGGCCGTCCCTAGCGAAGCATCATGGCTTGTCGAGCATGTCATCCCAGGCTGACAGGCATTGGATCCCCTTTGAATGACACCAATAATTAAGCCAATTGTTGAAATTGATCATCTTGTCTTCATATTGTGGCATCATTCTTGCTGAGGGTAAGATGCTACTCAAGGTCAGTGTCATACCGGCCTGGGCCACATGCTCAGAGAGCTCCTCTATGTCTCTTTTCATGTAGTCCAGGGAGGTACGTCTCAGGTCATTCACACCAGCATGGACAATGACTGAGTCATATTTGTACTTGCCTTGGAGTGACCTGAGTGCTTGTGTTATGTGGTGGATCCTAGTGCCCGACAGGCAGCTCAGCGTGACCTTCTCCTTGTTCAGCCTGGTGAGCAGGACGTCAGTGTGCCTGATGATAGAGTCACCTATTACAAGTGTTATCAGGTGTGTTGTTTAGCCTTAAGGGCTGTGACTGTTCGGCACACTGGCTTTGTGAGCTATGTGTTGCACGTGTTTTGTTTTGGGGTAGCGGTTGCTTGGGTGTCTGCTTTGGAGGTCTCTGCTGCTTAGGCAGATTTTTATTTAGAGCCTCTGAGTATGTTTTTGTGTGTTTATGTGTTTGGTCTGCTGTCGTGGTAGGTCTATGTGAGACTGGAATTTTACTGAGTGTGGTTTCCTTCTCCTCCTGACTGGTTTCGCCAGTACTGAGTTGAGAGAGCTTAGCCTCCAGTTTGGCTATATGGATGCATCTCTCACATGTGTTGGAATTTATTGGGAGGAGGAGAGGGTTGTCTGTGTACATGAGGCAGTTGTAACATTGCCTCAGATTCCCAGATTCACCAGCTGGACCAGAGAGAAGATTGTTGTGGCGAGGTTTAGCTCACTAGAGCGCGTGGCTTGCAATGACTTGGATTTCTAGAGGTGGAGCGTGTCCAACAATTCTGAGTTGGACATGGCTTTGTAAGTCAGGCAGAGATCATCTCTGAGCAAGCCATATGCCACTGAGTACAGCTGGAGTTTTTTCAGTCAGGCTGCATAGGACATATGTTTGAGAACAGTAATCCTCTTGGTGAGGTACTTTTGTGGTCTTTCCAGCTGTTGGAAGTGTCTTCTGAGGTACATCCCAAATGGGGCATTGTACTCTATGATGGGTCTAATGAGTGACGAGTAGAGGGGCACTATAACCTCTTTATTTCTAGATGCGAACCCTTTAGTAATTAGATGGGCCAAATAGAAGAATTTCCTAACTACTTTGGCAATATGCTTGTCAAAAGAGAGATTACTATCTACCTGGGTCCCCAGATATCTTATTACCTCTTCTGTATTAAGGGGGCTGCCACCTATGTGGTAATTCGTGGGTGTTTTGTTTTTCCCAAATGGGATGACTATGCATTTTTTGGAATTTAGCTTGAGGCCATGACTTTGACACCAGGTGTCCGTCTCAGTAAGGCCCTTTTGGAGGATGTCCGTGTCAGCCAGAGAGTCAATTATGGCTCCCAGTTTGCAGTCATCGGCGAACTTGGTTAGCCATAGTCCTCCAATGTTTGCCTGTACTTCTGAGAAGTGTATGCCGAACAGTAGGGGTCCCAGGACCGAGCCTTGCGGGACACCACTTGTGACTGGTTTAGAGTCGGACCTGGAGCCTGCTATTCTTACCGTGTGAGTTGTGTCTGTAAGCCAGTTGGCAACCCATCTCGTGATGTAGGGGTTTATGTTCAGGTTGGTTTTTCCGTAATACCCAAGTGGAGAATGGTATCGAAAGCCTTGTCGAGGTCAAGGTAGGCTCTGTGAACCACCTTTCCCTCGTCTATGGCCTTGGTGATTGTCTCAAAGAAGTCAACCAGGTTTAGTAGGCATGATCTACCCTTAACAAAGCCGAATTGGGCCAGGTCAAGTGTTTGGAGGTTCCCAATGTCTTTGTTAATAAGTTCCATGATGATGCGCTCCATAGCCTTGCAGACTAGGCTAGTCAGGCTTATGGGGCGATAGTTACCAGGGTCAGTTGTGGCCCTTCCCTTGTGGATAGGAATAACCATTGCTGTGCGCCATTTTATGGGCACATAGCCTGTGGAGAGGCTGAGATTGAACAGCATGTTTAGGTGGGGGGTTAGTTTGTTCTGTAGTTCGTGCAAGATGCAGCCTGGGACACCATCTGGTCCCACTGATGCTGTGTTTTTGGCTTTTGAAAGGGCTGTTTTCACCTGTGCGTCCGTGATTTTTGGGACACTACACTTTTCCAGTATTGTTGTGGGCTCTTTTGGAGGTGAGAGGGGGGGTGAAGTTTGCACTGAATCTATCTGCCAGGATGTTGGCAATATCAGTAGTTTCAGTATATTTTGTGCTATTTTGCACTAGTTCAGTGCATATCTCCGAGTTGCCACTTAGATTCTTAACATAGCTAAAGAAGGCTTTGTGGTTATCTTTTGAATCCTTGGCTATTTTTCTTTCGAAGTATTTCTTCACACAGACAGATAACCTAAACTTTGACCACCGGGTAGCTATGGTAGTGAGAAAATCCTTCTGTGTGGCTGACTTCCAAGTAAAGGCATGGCATCAAAATCAAGGATGTTATAGTGCCATTGTACTTGGCCTTCATCAGGTCCATAATCAAGTACATTGCTCCCTTTTAAATGTACCTGACCAGGCACTTACACCAACTGGAGCGGTGCCAGAAATTTCTCACTAAAAAAATACAAAGCGTCAGACCGACTAAAGGCCCTGTCCCTTGACTCCATGTCAAATAATTTATTGAGGGGTGACATATACCTGACCTACAAGGCATTCTCTGATCCAGCCCTAATTAAAATGTTATATATTCACAAGAAAAATCATACAAGGGTTATGCATTTCATGTACCTCAACTTTATTTGTGATTCTAACAGAACTTGCTGGAGAGAGAGATTTGAATACCAAAGGCCACTCCTTTATGGAATAAACTTCTGTTCTTCATAAAACAAAGACATCCCTAAGTCTCTTAAAATTAATTTGGAGGAATGGATGGGGAACTATACATTCACTCCCGGGGTTCTGCCCATGCCCCTTATTGACATAGGTAGTCTGTAAAATAACTCAGGGTGCCAATACCCAAAGACCCACTGCCCTGATACTACCCCATCCCATATCAGGGGAATTAAGATAGAATATTGTCATATCCTGGGTATTATTGGTTATGCTTGTACAGGTTCTTGTGCCATTCGCCTAGTAATCACCTATGAACCTAATACACCTATTTTAGGACTGGGGTATATGGGTAGATCCAGCTTTGGATTTTTCTAATTATATCAACCAATTGGTTAGTGATAGTTTTAGAACTGTTGGAAGTATAAAAAGATTTATAAAGTCTAGGAAATCAGAAATGATGAATCCATTGTTTGTCATTTACAAAAATAATGAGTGGAATAACAATATAGAAACCTTATAAGAAAACAAGAATGAATAAATCGAAAAGAGTGCAGCGAAAATATACCCAAGGCTTCCATAGATGTGAAAATGTAAGTTATGTAAGACTAATATATCTGAACTTGTACAGTCTCATTTAAATAGTTAGGAGGAGACCTTATTCAGATGGGTCTACTTTTAAATTTCGAACTTTCACAATGTCGACCTTTTATGGCTGAGACCATAGGTTTGAAGTTTTGAAACTTCAAAATTTAAATAAAAAAATGAAAACAAAAAAAAAAATCTTTTTTTTAAGTTTTTGCAGACCCCCTGCTAATTAAATATACTAACACCGAGATCACACTACAGTGAGAACAGTAAATATACCATTCCACTCTGTACAACGATCTCTATTTAAATGGTTTGAAGTTTCAAAACTTTGATCTCACGGTATTGACCATAAGAAAGTCAATGTTTTGAAAGTTTGAAATTTAGTAGTAGACTCATTCAGATATATAAGGCATTTAGAGAGAGTTGTTCAGGTATATAAGGCATTTAGAGACAGCTACTTTTGGGAAGTTTAGAGTTATCAGAATGTAGTAGAGAATCAGACAACCTGTGCAGAAGATTATATAGGAATTAGAGGCATACTGGTTGGTTCTCTGAGCTGAGCGAGTAGCTGATGCATAGAATAGACTACCAAATTACATTAAAGCTAGTTTAGATATTTTTAAGAAAAATGTGGGCACTAGTTATGGGAATAACTGAGTCCGCTTCGTCCGGTCGTTCTTCCTATCAAAGTATAAGGCTGACGTCAGGCGGTCGCCCGGTGACTTTGATCTTCGGACGCCTGCCACCAGTGCTATGACCGATTGACATATCTCGGCGCTTTGCCAAATATCTGAAAAGCAAGCTTGACATGTTTGAGTCAAAGTTGAGGGAGTCTTCGCTCTGAAACAAGTTGGTTAAGGGAAAGTCTAGAATATTTTAGCTTTTTCTGGGACACAGCTAGAGTTTTTTTAGGTTTTTCTTGCCTCAGTTGTTTACCATACTCTTGAACAGAGATTATCATCATTTTTGTTCCTTGTTTAGCGTTGTGCCGATCATCGCTGGTTGTGCTTCAGTTGTTTTCAATAAGCTGCCAAGAAAATTAAAAGAGAAGGTTAGATTGTGCCAGGCTAGTTCGAAAAAAGCTGTAAGAGAAGCATGCTCGCCGGATGAAGCCAGGTTAGAAGAAGAAGCGCGGTGGCTTAGCTAACCGGTGAAGAAGAAACCGGTCCGTGGTTTCTTTAGAGGTGTTATTGGAACTTGGTTCCGCCGTGGTTCTGGCCCGGTCAGGCTTCAGGTCCCAGGGGAGAGACTTAAGGGGGCTTTGTGCCTCAGGGGTGTTCAGGGCTCAGCCTAAAGACTTGGTCTCCCAGTCTCTCTCCCTTCCAAGAGGTGTGTTAGGCCCCTCCTTTTGTTTCCAAGGGCTCCCTTGTTCCTCTGGTTCAGGTTCCTTCAGTTGGTGTCAAGGCAGGCCCAGAGGGAAGTTTGCCCAGTCACCTCTAGTTGTTCGTTGCCTGTGCCTAAGATTTGTTTACTTAATTAGAGGTTTGAGCAGAGTCTGATAATTAGACCTGAAGGAGTCTTCGATAAATTCTGATAGTGGTCCCTCGATCTTTTCTGATGCTGATGAGGATGACAGTGAGATTTCTCCTTATTCAGATTCTGATGATGACTTGTATCTTCATTCTCCTCCCATTCTTTTTTCTTTGGAGAGATTCCATTCCATGAGATTTTTTTGCTGGTTTTTGTTTATCTCTCTGATTCCAGGAAAAGCATTAGGGCTTTTCTTTTAATTTTGAAGGCCCTTAGGAATTTTTTTCTCCTGTTCTGCTTGTGGTTTGCTATTTTTAAACCGATAGGTTTTATTCAATTCCTGATGTTTCACAGTGTTTTTTTTGCCTGAGGTAGGCAGTCCCAGAGCTCAATAACTTTTAAGAATTGCAAGGCAAGGGCCAAGAAAAATCTATTCAGGCCTGTTGTGTTAAGGAGGAGTTGTCTTAATCAAGAAGGGCCAGATAAAGAGATAAGGGTTCCAGGAAAGGCTATCTTCCAGATTACTTTCCTGGTTCTTTGACAGATGGGGAAAGAAATTTTCACTTCATTACACCATGTAATGCTAATGAAACTATCTTTCCAGTTAAACATGTTGGCGGGTAGTACATGTGAAGGAAGGGCTGAGAGAGTCTCGATTTAGCACATGTTTGTAGAATGTGGGTGTAAAGTTACCCTTGGCTGCCACTGTTGATGCCGTGGGTGTTAGCGCCTGCAGGAGTTTTGATGTCGTTCTTCGCTGGCTTAAGAGACGCCTGGCTGTCAGTCAGAACAAATTCGACCTGCCTAAGGGATACCTTGTATGCTCCTCCTAAAAGACAATGTTGCTAGATTTGTAAGACAAGTCTTAAACAGTCTTTAAAGAAATGGAAGACAAGGTCAAGTTGTTGCAGGCTGTTTAAAGCTTTGCAGGGTGTTAAAGATTTTTAGGAGGCCTGGCTCACCAAGGGTAGGGGTAGCCTACCATGCAGCCTGGGCCTAGTTATGATAGGCAGTCTAGGGGGAGCCTGTGGCTCTTAGGCCTGAAACGGTCCCAGTCAGCCTGGTCAGTCTTCGGTGAGGGGTAGAGTCGCGGGCAGGAAAGGGTCAGCACAAGATCTAGCCTTTTCGTGCACCTGGTTTTCAGCTGCCTCAGCCTTTTTGCAGCAGGAGGAAGGTTGGCACTTTTCGGCTGGTAAAATTGGAAAATAAAGCGTTACAGGTTTATGATCATACCTGGATATCATACACGTATTTCCATAGATTTCCTTCCTCTGAAAAAATCTCAAAGGCATGCCAGTTCCTCCAAAGCAAAAAGCTAAGGCTCAAGCAAATTTCTCTTCTGTTAGGGGCCTATAAAAGCGGGTCCCGGTCCTTATGCCAGAGCCTAGCCTTAAATTTGCCTCACTTTTGATTTATCTACCCCCTCAAACACCACTTGGATTTTTTGGATTCAAATCACCACAACGTTATCTGACACATTCAGTTCCAAAATGTTGACTTTACAACAGCTTTACCTCTGCTGGGCAAAGATCATTTGATAACTGGTTGGAGAAGGAGGCTTACCACCTCATTCCCAGGCAAAGACCAGTTGGGAAGTATCCTCCGTTTTTGAGCTGGGAATTCTCATTATCAGTTCTCGCATTGCCTTTGGTGGCTTATCTACTTCCCAGAGTGTTCACGAAGTTTTGGTTTTGTGATAAGCTTCCCTCAGGCTAAAGGAATACATGATTGATCATCCTTATTTCACGACACCTGATTCTGGCTCAAGGAAAGGACGAGCTTCTTCATCAGTTATATGATGAGCAGCATAAAAGGAGATGCCTGGGGGTGGGAGCTGCCCAAACGCAGTCCAGTCTAGTCCCAGCACAGGACATGTGCTTTCTGGGTGTAAGACAAAACTGAACATCAGCCCCTTTTCTTTTGGAGACAAACAAACAAACAAAAGCTTTACCTCCTTACTCCTCTCTTCAAGCCTAGGGGTTCACTGCATTCCTTGCAGTTCCAGGGTTTCAAGCTCAGCATCATGGCATTTTAGTAGGTGCTTGCCAATGCCAAGGGTTGTGTATATGAGATTCAGCTAGTGGTATCAACAAAGCTGTACAGGACTGGGCACTGCATGTGAAAAATAACTGGTTGTCACAAATAATACTCAGGTGACCCGCCAGAGCTGTCTAATGTCACCCAACAAGGGACAAACCCAGTGTTCAGACCCCACAGAGGACAGCCAGATCTCTAAAAGAGACAAAGCTCAGACCTTTATTGGGTCTACAAGGCCTGAATGGACCTGCACTACAAGGACATCTACATATCAACCTGAAGGAGATGTTAGCAGTCCAGTTTGAATTAGATGTTTAGGCTTTCCAGGGCAGAATCTTCCAGGGCAGGTGTTGATTCTACACAAGGGTCACAAGATTCTAAATAGACATCAACAAGCAATTCTGGTACATCAACAATCTATGTGGGCTCTCAATGTTTCTATGCAGGGCATCTTACATTTTGTGGCACAATCATCAGTTTAGAACCTGCAGAAGAGAACAAGGTTTCAGCCGAGCAGATTGCTTATGGAGGCAGACCCCACCAAAGACGACTATGGATCCTTACCTCAAATTAAATTGATCCTGGGGTAATCCAGAAATTCTGTTCTTCATGGGTCCAACCAGCTAACCACAAAAGTTTGTGTACTCTGCACAAGCCGCCAAAGGCCACAGTACTTAAAAAAAAGGCTTCATCTTTCATCTTTCAATCTGCATTCACCTATTGCCACCTCTCCTATGCCTTTCCTCCCAAAGACCAGACTAGCCAAGGATGATTTAAAGGACTCAAGTAGAGCTCATATTAGATTTTGATATTTCCATGATTGGCCTCAATGCATTTTCATGGCCTTCCTTGGCTGGATCTGCCCACTCCATGGCCATTCGATTCCACCTGTTGTCTCAGGAGGACAATTCATCATTGTCATGTCTCATTATTCTTTCTTCTTTGTTTGACCATAGTTATTCTCCAGCCCCACAGCAAGTTTTGAATGTTATTTTTAGCAAGAAGAATGTTGTTTTTAAAAGAGAAGAAGTAAAAAGTACAAGGAAAGAAATTTTGGTTTGTTTGTTTTGATTTTCTTTTTTTGGAGGATTGAGCTGATGTTTGAGCAAGCTTGAGCTAATTACAATATCTGTTACTGTATCGGGACAAAGTGTCTTCTTCTCTGGTTCAAGGTTTGCAATTTCTCGCTCACTCACCATGATTGTGACCCACCTTGTTTTCTCATTTTTTTTCAAGCACTTAGAGGCAAAAGAACACAAATATAAATACCCAGAGCCCCACCCTGCAACTCCTCTCCCAATTTGTTTTCCAATTTTTCATTTGCTCCTTGACTACCTTGAACCCCTAGCTATGAAAATATTGCTATTTGTGTTACTATTTTTTAGCTTTTGTTAACCCTTTGCAGGTTGGCAGGGGTTCATGCAGTGAGCTGGCTGAGCTTCTTTCTTTTTCATTTTTTCTGGTATCTCATAAGGATAATCCTTCTTTTATGTGCCTCCCATCTTTTTTTAGTGGTGGTTTTTAAGTACCTATTTGCCAAACTACCTTTTTGCCTAAACCCCAAAATAAAAAAGAAAAAAAATGAATTTATTTTTTTTTAGGTACATGACAGTCAGTTATTATTATATATTTATTTGAAACTAAAGGGTTCAGGCAGTCAGTCAGTCTTTATTTGTTTCTTTTGCTTTGAGTCCCCAGGGCAAGCCTGTGTCAAAAGTGGATTGGGTCAAGATTTTTGGCTTTTGCATTGTTTTCTCAAGCTATTATTCAGCTGGATGAGATTCCAGCTGAATAGGTTACATTCCACCAGGGCCACGCGGCCACTCTCGATTTAAGGATAAGGGCAATATTTTGAGGCAGTTACTTGGAGTCTACTAGTTCAGGCATAGGCACTACTTTCTTTTTTATTCTAAATCTAGGTTTTGTTACTGCTATTTTTTGCCACTGCATTTTGGCAGCTCCTTCTTTATAGTTTGCCAGTTTTTGCCATCTCCTTACCCTGCTTTGGATTCACTCACTCCAGAGATGATGCAGCATGAAGAATATGAGTTGACATTTACAGCTTTTGTACCTAAATAAAATGTAGATGTTCAAGATCCACATTGCTGCAGTCCAACCCCTCTTTCCTCTCCTCCTTCCTTAGAGAGGCGGCTGTGGTGTGTTAATATGTTGTTAATATGATGGGTATTGTATATTTACTATTGGTTTTGGTTGGTTGGTGGTTGGTTGTCTTTTTCTTTTTTTTTTCTTTTTAGGGTCTTCTTCTCTCTTGGGTCAAGAGAAGAAAAGACTGAGGATATGACTGTCGGTCATGCTTTGTACCCTGACTCCCTGATGTCAGTCAAATGCGCCTTTGACCGACGCCAGCCTTATGATTTGATATTCGGGCCCCGACCGGAGAGCCGGACCCAAGAAGAGTAAGGACTGCAGCAATGTGGATCTTCGAACATCTACATTTATGGTAGGTACAAAACTGTACTTTTTGGTGTATCGGCAGGCTAGAAGGGCATTATTAATATTGCCCATGCCTGAAATATTTGTATGCACATATGTATGTGTATGTATATAAATGTTCTTTATGAACTCCCCATAAGCAGAAACTCTATTACTCTGGAAGACTTTTAACTTTCCAGTGCTAAAGAGGAAAATATGCATTAGTAGTGTAGATATGCACAAAAAATATTAATATAAGCAAGAATTCTCTGGACTAGGTTAACGAATCCACCAAAGGACAGAATATAACTGACCTGGTCCTTATAAACCTAGCATCTGTATACATTATTCCCAAGTTAACCTCCTCTCTGGTTAAGTCTGACAGCAAATTGGTAGTCCTGTCTATCAAAATCTCAAAACCAAGAGATGCAAATATCACAGAATTAAAGGATTTGAAATGTACAAATCTCCTACCATTCTGTTGTTTAGGTGTAGTTGGGATTGTCAAGTTAATAATCCCACCTGGACAGATGTATTAACTTGTCAATCCCAACTACACCTTAACAATCGAGGAAGTTTAAATAAAATATATAATATAAAAAGTTCCTTAATCTGTACAGTAAAACAAAAGACCCTCATGTCATTTTTGACATCAGGCAGTTATTTAAGAATCTAAAAAAGGTCATCAGAAAACAAAGGCATCCCATGAATTCAGACTAGCAGTAGAAGCCAAAGACAATTAGAAATCCGTTTTCATTTATGCCAGGAAAATAAGGAGTAGCACTCAATACTGCTAAAAACGTAATCCACAATGGTGCTACCTACCCGGTTTAAATGAATATTGCTAACGTACTGGAAAACAAATTTAGTGTCATCTTCACCCCAGTGATGTATACGAAGTCCAGTTATACTGAAAGGCCTCAGACCATCAATCATTACAAAACAGCATGTATTAGAAGTACTCTCCAAAATAAAGAATACTTCATTTATGGGGCCTGATAACATCCCCAGATTCCTAATAAATGCCACTATGAATGCCCTGATAGACACACTCCCTAATCGCTTTCGCCAGAGTCTAGCAACGAGCTTTGTCCAACAGGTGTGGCGCACAGCTGCTGCAGTGTCACTTCACAAGGGAGGCCCCATCACTTCCCCTGGAAATTGCACTCATCAGTCTAGTGAGTCTTATATGCAAAGCCATGGAAGGTATCACAACTCACCTAATTAATTATGATACCAAACATTTTATCAGAATTATCCACCAGCAGTTTGGTTTTGTCAATGGTATATCTTTTCTGATGAATCTAATAAACTTATTTGAATGGGTTAGCCAAGCCATGGACTGCGGACAGTAGTGCATACAGCGTACCTAGACCTCACCGAGGCATTTGACACCGTACCGTATGCAAATGTAGTAAACAGGTTGAATGAGATCCAAAATTTGTGATTAGATGGAAAGCAAACTGACTTAACTTATTACAACCGTGTGACACCTCCAGGTACTTTTGCAGTTACATCCTACAGACGCTGCTAGGCGGTAAGTATTGATTGCTGATATTTGCATTGATAATTACAAAACCATGCTACCTACAAAGTATTGAAGGATTACATCTTAAAGCTTACACAGTGGCAAACAGCTATATTGATATTTGACTTCTGTGTAGTGCAGGTAAAGAGAGAGAGATTAAATGTCGTTTATATAATATGTATTAATACTGTCATAAAATTCATGTTTTTCTAAATATCTCAACAACCAAGTAGCACAGGCAGAACTGCTTAGCCTCATATGAAATCTTTAAGCTGTATGAACAAAATGATGATGACAGTATCCATATAACTTGTGTGGGTGCTGAGATATGGTAAGTTGTTTACAAAATATTACAAGCATAATAGTTACTGAGTTTAGTGTGATTTATGAAATTCTTTTTAAGACCAAGAACCTAAAGAATACTACTGCTATAAAAATAGTTTGTGCTGAAGAGTTTGAAACTTACACCTTTTTAGTAACCTCTGTGGTTCCAGAGATGTGAACATGTGTTTGAAATGTAAGCTCGGAATTTTATTCTTTTAAACATCATAAGCTCTGCCCATTGGAAGTTAACAGTGCAGACTCCCAGAGCTCCATTGGAAGGAATGAAAAAGAAAGAATTCATATAGTGATAGTAGGGTGCTCATTCTCTGAAAGCATGAACATGTCTAGTCCCTTGTGGATCTGTGCTAGGACCTATACAATTTAGTATCCATTTCTCAGATATCCATTATCAAATGATGATCATTGATTAACAAAGTTAGAGGATGATTTTAAGCTGGGAGTCATCATCAAGACCCCTCTGACAAACAGGTATTTTGACAGGAGTTTACACTTGTCAACAATTGTTGTGCAAAAAAACAGGCTCAAACTTAATGCTAAACAATGCAACCTTATTGCATTTGGTAAGCAACTCCTTGCTCCAACTTACAGCATAGATAATACACCACTCCAAAATGAGAAAGTATTGAGAGACCTGGGCACTAAGATGGGTTGTTGCTTTATGTTCTACAGTCATGTTGCAACTTGAAAGACCTGGGCACTAGGATGGATTGCTGCTTTATGTTCGGCAATCATGTTGCAACTGTGGTGAGGAAAATTTTTTTACCTCCTATAGCGGTTAGCAAAAGATATCTCCTGCAGGTCAAAAGAAGCCCTCTCCTCCTTGTATTTCATACTAATTTGGCTCATCACACAGTACAATTACCCATTGGAGTATACCTTTGTAAGCATAGCACACAATTGAAAATACCCCAAAGGTTCTTAGCTAAAAGGTTTCAGGGATTAAAAGACCTGAGCTACTAAGAAAGAATCGAGGCTGTATCTGTATATTCATTATTGACTCCTTAAGGGTGATTTGATTATAGAGCAATAAGGAATCCAGTTGTTCAAGAAGTCTTGTACTATCAAAAATTAAACAGTCCCACTAATATTATGGCCAGAAATCTAACTCATTTCCAGCAAATAAGTAGGACAACATGGAGGGAATGATTTGTCTCCCAGTGCCTGCCTCTTCTGTGGAGCAAACGTCCTCTCCAAATGAAGCAGTGTGACACACTGTCTGCCTTTAAAAGGAAATGACAACTGAATGGGCACTCATATATTCACTCCTGGTATGACTGGCCAGTCCCACCTTGAAAAGGGGCATAAGACCTAATGGCAGGTATTGATAAGCCAGAAATAACCTCTTCTTTCGACCTTCTTGAAACTCCAATGATCTGAATATCCTGTCAGTCTATATTCAATTATATAATATTTGTGTAGGGATGTTTTAAGCTGCTGCAGCAACCCAATGTGTCTTAATTAATAATCATGACTTTTATCAAAAGGGTTATAAAACAGTAAAAGGGTTTGTCTTTGCCTTCATTTATTTAAGATGAAGATAAAGATATTTTAACTTCCTCAGATGAGATTGCTTGAATCACTAGTCTTGATAGATATTCTGGAAATATAGACACTGTTTCCTGCTCCTCCTATAGAAGATGTTTCTTTTATTGATACCTTAGACCAGTGGTTTCCAAACATTTTCGATTCTCGGCTCCCTTGTTGAATCCACGTTTTCCCAAGACACCCCCCCCCCCGTCAAATTCTAACAAGTATACTTTGCGAAATAGCTAATAATTTTTTTAATTAAAAGGATTAGTTAGGTAAAAATAAATAACACACATACTAAACATAAATATGAGCACTTGTTACGTGGTGCTAGCGATGCTCCTCTCTGCCAATAAACTGTCAAGCTTCAAGCACATATCTCCAATCCTAAAAAACTTTCACAACACTCTAATGCTATTCTACAGTCCTCACCACCTCTGCGTGAATCCCGAGAGCCATTTTTTAGCAATCCATGTAGCAAGAAGAAAGCTAGCAAGTTAGGCTGGTGCTCGGCAAGTAAGCTAGGTAAATGAACAAGAGAAGAAGCCAGCACCCTGGAGGATCCATACAAAACAAACTTTATTCCAACTGAAACTAGACCGGTTTCAGCAACAAGGCTTTCGTCAGTAGTACATACATTTTTTAGCAAGGCTTGAACTCCCTTTAATGAAGGGAGTAATTCTGCACATCCCAACAACACAGTGGGAGCAAAACTGCCAAAGACCTACCTTCTTCAGTGGCACAGTGACAAGTGTGAGGAAGAACCAGTAATAGCCAAAGCAGTCCCCAAATCGGGCTTGACCCTTTCACCACTGCTGGCATACTGTCTTAAACTTGGCTGTGACTCCCTCCCATGGTACAGTAGTTGGCGCCTCTCCTCCACGGATATTTATCTGAAGTTAGGCAATAGTCAGTACTGGTGGAAACTGAGGGATGCATGAAGCTAGACTGACTTATTTCAGGTAAAAATACAAGAATGGTGCCTCCAATTCTTGGAGGGACAGACAGACAGATAACTTCCTGTCAAATACATGCAGACTCACTGCAGGTGATATTCTGTGCCCCTTTACTCATCAGCAGCGTAGAATTCTGTCTTGACGATGAATAAACACAAGAATGCATCAATGTAAATACTTCAGTTTCTGTATCCAGTTTTGACCTAAAACAGCTCTAGGTCAAATAAGCAATTTTAACATTGCCATTTTCCCTGTCAGCAAATAAATGCAGTCATAAAATTCTCTGTTAATTAAAACTCACAGTAATTTCATTTTTGACATATCTGATATGAGTCTACATAAAGAGGGTTTTAGCACTTGCTAAAGTGTAAGTTACCTTTTGAATAATAATACTTCAGAAAAACAGACTACTACAGTGTTTACATACTTCTTTTGCTATCCTAGGTTCCTAATCTTAGAGCAAGTACTTTCAAACCTTAGCCGCTCACACATCCTCAAACTTTGGATCCCTTCAGGTTGGAGTCTGTCTTTCGCTATGAAACGGTAACGCGCAGCATTTTCTGGTACCACTTTGACTCCCTTGAGAGGGTCGTTTAGAGTAAAGGAACCAATGAACAAAAAGAACCAAGTTTGAGCAGAGTCCTTTCTTTTTTATTTTTGATAATTATTAATCTGATATTGTTAATCCTCATTCATTCCTTATGTACGGGTATCAGTTCCGACCTCGGAACCGAGCCGGCCATTTTCCAAGCTCGCGTCAGCTTCAAACTCTCGAGCTAAACTCTTACCCATAATCCCCCCCTCTCCCTGTTACCCCAGATTTTGTTTGCCGCATTGCCATCCGGTCGTGTCAGGCTACTTCTCTTGAGCTAAGTACAGTCAATTGTTGTTTAATTGCTTTACAAATTACTTTTCTGTCAGAAAAGTTCATATTATATTATCTCTTGCCCTATCGCATCTACCGTTCATATTTTCAGTTTTCTTGTCTGTCCTTTACTTACTCTTGTTACCGCGAGGTATTTTCTCCTTACCATTGTTGGTAATCCCTTTCCTCTCTTTTTCATACCTTCGGGTACATTTTTGGTGCCATTGTTGGTACTTTTTGTTTTGTTAATATGGCAGATAAAAAGTGCAGTCTGGGATTTAAGCGGTGTTCTGATTGTGGACACAAACTGCCTACTTCTGATGCACACTCTTTATGTGTTTTCTGTTTGGGAGCTTCCCATTTGTCTGTTGAACCACCTTGTACTATATGTGATAACATTTCTAACAGAACTTTGTTAGAAAGGAAAAAATAAACTGATACTGAAGGGACTTCTAAAATCTCCCTTTTCAGAGGCTATTTCTGGGTCAGAGGTCTCAACCCCTCCTAAAGCCCATAAGAAAATGCATGTTTCTACTAAGGCTAAATCCTTGACTTCATCCCCGGCTGGGGATTCTCAACAACCAAAATCTAAAAAGGCTAAAATTTCAGCTCCGGAGCTCTCTGTCAGCCCCAGTGCTTTTGGTGCCCAGACCTTTGGCACTGAAGCCTTCGGTTCCATTAGTGATTTCGGCTCCATCCTCTCCTGCAGCTTTCTACATATCAGCACCGAGGGGCTCCTCAGTTCAGACCTTCACCACTGTATCAGCACCGACCATACAGTCGGTGCAGACCTTGACCGCATCGGATCCGAGATCTTCCTCGGAACCAAGGCCTTTATTACTGACTTCAGTTTTGTCGATTCCAGTTTCGGCACCAACAACCACTACGGCACCGATCCCTGTCTCGGTGCACACAATGACATCAGCACCGATGACTTCTTCGGTGCAGACTACAGTAGTTCAGTCTTTTTCGGCACCGTTGTCTTCAGTGCGATTAGATGAGATGGGCACCGAGTCTACCTCATTTGTGGACAGGCCTGTTTCTCGCTCAGTCTCTGTGAGGTCCACTAGAAGTCTTTCTGAACATGATGTGTTGCGTCTTGTGGACCAGGCATTCTTGGCCAAAGGTATTCCACCCCCCAGGAACTATCCTTCCTTGGGAGGTGATCACCCATCTCCAGACACCCTCTTATTCTCCTCCCTCATTGCCTTTGAAGTCCATGGATATAGTACAGTCTTCCCCTTCTGCGGTTCCCTTTTTGGATCTCACTAAGGAACCGCGGTTGCCTTCGTGGCAGGAAAGTTTTGCTATGACCCAGGATGTCAGCTGTGATACGCATAGCTTGCTGCTCCACAGCCATCCAGGGACTCCGAGTCGGCAGACTGAGTCACTTAGGGGAGGAGTGCCCCCTGTCCTTGACATACACTCCTCTCTGGGTGGACCAGTCTTCCAACTGATGGAGAGGGCTTTTGCTGCTGCTGGCGATACCGGACTGTCTATACCTCCGCCCGCCTCTGGTACACTGGTTTCACAAGTTGCACCTAGCGGACACCGGGTGCAAGGGCCTCAGGACATATTCCCTCAGGAATCCCCTTTTCTGTTTTCTTCCCCAGCTTCTCCCACTGAGGAGGTCCACCGGAAAAGTTTGTGTAAGAGGAAGAACATG
Source organism: Protopterus annectens (assembly GCF_019279795.1). Taxonomy (NCBI): domain Eukaryota; kingdom Metazoa; phylum Chordata; order Ceratodontiformes; family Protopteridae; genus Protopterus; species Protopterus annectens. The sequence goes on from NC_056729.1 coordinate 1,341,981,021, forward strand.
GACTCCACAGAGGAGTCTCTCACTGAAGAGACAGATTTCGATGAGGGGGAAGGATCCCCTTGGTCACCCTCTGATGTATCCTTTGGTGATATCCTTGAAATCCTGAAACAGAGAGGTGACTGAGAGAGAGAGAGAGAGCCACCATATTGGCCACGACAGATTTGGTTCCCATTCATTTGGCTTCACCTACTAGATCGACCATGGATTCTCCATCCAGTCCCAGAGTTGATCTCACACCCACAGAACCTGATTCATCCCAACCTGAACAGCCTGAAGCTAACGGCTTGGCTATTCCAATTCCCTTGATTGCCAGGCAGAATGATCTTTCTTTGCTAGTACGTGATATTCTTATTGCTTCTCATAAGTCTTTTACTAGAATTACTTATCTGAGCAAGTGGAAAAGATTTACTTATTGGCTGAAAGATAAACAAATAGACCTTTTTTCAGCACCAGTGTCGATAATACTAGATTATCTGGCCGATCTGTTTCAGTCGGGTCTATCGGCCTCTACCTTTAGAGTTCATTTGGGTACAATTTCTAATTTTCATGAGGGTATCCAAGATTCCTCTCTTATGTCTCATGAATTGTGCAAGACCTTCATAAAAGGTGTGAATCATCTGAAGCCACCTTTTAGAGAACATATTCAACCATGGGATTTATCATTAGTTCTACAAGCTCTGACAATGGCACCTTTTGAACCAGCCTCTTCTTGCGACCTCAAGTATTTGTCATGGAAAACGTTGTTTCTGGTCGCTATTACTTCTGCCAGATGTATTTCTGAACTTCAAGCTTTATGTATCAAGAGTCCATACTTGATCTTTCATAAAGACAGAGTGTCTCTGAGGACTAATCCATCATTTCTGCGTAAAGTGATCTCTGAAATGTCCATTAATCAAGCCATTGAATTGCCAGTTTTCTTTTCCAACCATTCAAACAGAGGAGAGTATTGCCTACATATCCTTGATATACATAGGCAAATCTGTTTTTACCTAAACAGGACTTAACCCTTTCGTAAATCTGACCAGTTATTTTTGGCCTTTTCTGGACCTAGATTAGGATCGGCTGTTGCTAAGGTCACATTAGCTAGATGATTGAAGGACTGTGTGACCTTTATCTACACACAACATAATATTTCATTACCTACTACCATGAAAGCTCATTCTACAAGGTCGGTGGCAACTTCTGCTGCCTTCCATGCCAGAGCTTCTTTACATGACATCTGTGCAGCTGCAACTTGGGCTAAGCCTCGTACCCTCATTAGTCATTACAAATTGGATTTGGCCTCCAGGGGAAGAGCAGCTTTCGGTTCTATGGTGCTCAGGAATGTCCTTCCATGAGAGCCTCCCAGGAATAGAGGTAGCTGGGGACTCTGTCCCGTACATAAGGAATGAACGTGGATTAACAATATCAGATAAAGAAGTTATGTCTTACCATAACACTCCATCTGTATTGTTGATCCTCGTTCAGTCATTATGACCCTCCCTCCTTCCCCCTCCTGTGGTTTCTAGTGGATCTCACCATCCAGTTATTTTAGACTATTTGACCAGAGGTAGCCTCTACCTTCTTTAACTTGCAAACTCAATCTGAGGTAACAGGGAGAGGGGGATTATGGGTAAGAGTTTAGCTTGAGAGTTTGAAGCTGACGCGAGCTTGGAAAATGACCGGCTCGGTTCCGAGGTCGGAACCGATACCTGTACGTAATGACTGAACGAGGATCAACAATACAGATGGAACGTTATGGTAAGACATAACTTCTTTTTTTATAAGCATGGTATTATTAATGAACCTTCTCACAACAGCAACATAATGAGCAAAATGGAAAACTACAACTTTTGGTCTCCCCAGCCATAACCCAGAAGCAGGATGCCAGCCTAATCACTTATTTTGTTAGTTCCACCTTGGTCTCAAGCAGAAGTAGGCACATTCCAGCTGAGCTCACCAAGACAACCAAGACCAAAGACCTCTGGTGACACCACTGAGATTTTCTAGAAGTGCTCTTACAGAATAGACTTATTTAAAAATGTAACAAAGACCTTTTTAAATGAGTCTGATGAGTAATAGCAGTAGTTGTTGCTTGACCATTTGTTATACAGGATTATCCACTCCCATCATCATTTATTCACTTGTAAACTGCATTGGTCATAATTAAATCAGTGTGGCCAAGATATATGGTGGGGATTATTACTGTTCTTGCCATTCAGACCTCAGTACTTCAACTATTCCAATAACAATGCCATGCTTGTAATTTCTTGTGTCTTTTACTAACATGCTAATCTTTGGCTGCCTGACACTAAAATATTGCAGTCTACAGCAACTGTGTCTGCTACCAGTTCATTCAACTTTAATACTTCTACTACTAGTGTACAGACAAAATCATGTATATATGTATATATATATATATATATATATATATATAGATATATATATATATAGATATAGATATATATAGATATAATTTTTGTATAAGTCCTGGGAAAATAAAAGTACCACATATGCATTCTTTAATATCATTAACATTTACTACGGTTATGCATTATTGTACCATTCCTTGTTTCCTGACCATTATTCCACTATTTCACATTTAAAGCTTCTAAATGACATTATTAGACTACACATCTTCATTTAATCAAAATATGTAATCATTTCTATTTTCCAGTACCATCCTGTCATATGTTGATTGAGTCTACATGTTCCAACTGATAGACAAGTTTGAAAAGTACTCATCATTTTCCATTTTCATGAAACTTGTTTGCTTTGGAAAAAAAACACTTGCAGCTTATACTCATTAAGCTATTTATGCCAATTCTTTTCACTTGCTCTTTATCTGACCTTGAACCTACATGTTTTTTCCCCAGATTCCACTGCCTGTTTCACTAATACCATTTAAATGTTTTAAACAATGATAGGCAGATTTCTTCTCATATTTCCTCATTACTTAGCTTCTTAAGACAACAATTCATTTTAATCATGTCATAAAAATTGCCTTAATAATAAAATAGTTAATAAAATTCATCATAAAAACAACTTATGGAAAAAAAAGCAAATCCTGTTAAACTGTCTGCCATCACAACTTCATCATTGCAGCATACTTCCTTTATCAACAGCCACAGTTCATCACCGTTAGAATGTCATACCCATCCGTTCCCAAAGTCCTAACTTATTGTGATTCTGCTTTGACGCAGCCTGATAACTGCATGCATGTGCTTCCTGTTAAAACATTTCTTATGCACTCTGCCATACCTTTTCAGATACAAATGCTGCTTTCCTCTCTTTAGTAAATGGATTTCACTTCCACATGTCAGCATGGCCTTTTCATTACTGCTTTATATTTGACTGGCTCCCTTTATACAATGCTGTATACCAGGCATTGGCAGTCATCTATAGTTAACTGTCTAGCGGCCCAAAATGAACCGCAAACTAATAAGCTTAGTAACTAAGCTTATTAGTTTGCGGTTTATTTTGCGGCTAAGCTTATTAGTTCGCTGCACCCCTGTGAGGAAGCAGGAGCCACGGCGTGCCCTACATAATCATCAAAATTATTCTAAAACTCACTAAAACTATAAACTTCACTGATGAGTCTGACCTTACCATGCAAAAGTTTTATGACCTGTTTTTGAGACAGCACAGTAGTCCAGTACTGACATATAAGATTTACGTGCGCACACACACACACACACACACACACACACACACACACACACACGCACTTGTTTCCCAAACGTCATTGCAAGGAGTGAGTTAGAGGCTGTTTTCCATACTTCCCTTGTGTTCTTATTCATATCCCATGCTCTTGCTTGTAATGTTTCATTTCCCAAGCCCCTGCTTACACTTACCAATGGTACCAGAACTTGTCAGAGATTTGCGATGCATGGCTAGACTTAAAACGACCCCAGTGGTCATTAGCATAGTACATACCTATGAACCTTCATAGGTTCATAGATTCATAAATAGTACTAGGCGAACTGCCGTTGTGGGCCATTTTAAGCCTAGCCAGTTACCCCATGTGTGAATCAAACCCTGCACCTTATGTCTGTAAGACAAACACCTTAACTATTATGTCAACCTCCCACCTCCTATAAGATTTCTATAAGTATAATTTTTTAACATTTCATAGAAATGATTTAGTGTTGCAAATTGAACAAACCACAACAAAACAAGTAGAAATTACAGGCATTTGTTTCATTTTATCAGTTTTTTATACTTCAAACAAAAATGATACCAAAAAAGAAACTAGTCAAGCTCCCTGCATTCCCCATGTGAGGGATTATAACTTCTTACTTAAATATACTAAATGAGTGATACCACATCAGTGGAGAAATGTAAAAACTGGTAATGAAAGCTCAAGGTGATCTCACACAAATAGCGTAATGAAACACTATGAGTGTTTTTCACAAAAAAAGTCTTAGAATAAAGACAGTTGTTTTGACCGAGTGTAAGGAAGGGCTCTGACCCTGCTACATGGAGAAATATATTTTTTCTTTTAAGGTGATTGTATCACTCTTAAGAGTATTTTCTTTGCAAGAGTTTTTTCAGTCATATGAATGGTGGCTTTCTAGGACTGTCTCTGAAACTCTGAAACAATTATTTCAGCAATGAAACTATTGTGGCAAACTTCAGAATGGTTTGAAAAGAAGCATTGTCTTCCATCAGAATTACTCTACCAAAGGCTTCTACTTTTGTTTCCAATCATGCTAATTGTTTGGACTTGCCATCTGCCACTTTTTATTTTGCTGGAGATAGCAGTTTGAAAATGTGTAATGATTGAAAAAGTATTCTTATCATCTGTATATAATCCATTACCATTGTCAGCTGTAGGATTATCAGATATGGCAGGAATTACACTGCACTAATTAAATATACAGGCCACTTTAGTTATTCAGATTAGTTGTATATAGTGTAGTATACCTACCAGCTGTAGAGAGATCCATATGTGGTGGTCATATTGCTGTATTATTTAAGTATACAGGCCACTCTTGACAAAGTGACAATACCCTGCTAAGTATTTTTTACTGTTCTTGTAAGCTCAGCTTTTATACTTGTTGATTTTTTTTTAATGTTATAGGTTCATAGGTGTGTACTAGGCTAATGGCCCTGGAGCCTTTACAAGCCTAGCCAATAGGATTACCCTGGCATGATACCCCAATCTTAGTTCCCAGTGCCTCTGTCGAGTAGAGCCAATTGGAGTCATCCCAGGGGTGAACTTTCTATTTCCGATTCGCTCATCAACATTTCTATTGAAGAGGGCAAGTGGGGTGCTCTGCTTGACATGTGAGGTGCTCTGCTTGACATGTTTGGGATGCATGTGGTAATGAGGTTGAGGTCTCTGAAGCGTGTGGTGTGGAGGGATTGGGATTTCTTTAGATATAGCATTTCTAACAGAGCTGGGTCAGGCATGGCTTTGTAAGTCAAGCAGAGATCGCCTCTAAGTAGGCGATATGAGAGAGAATAGTTGGAGTTTTTTGAGTCTGTCCATATAGGACAAGTGTTTAAGGCCTAGTATCCTCTTTGTGATGTATTTTTGTGGCCTCTCCAGTTGTTGTAGGTGTCTAGTGAGGTACATGCCAAATGGGGCATTGTACTTGATGATTGGTCTAATGAGGGAAGAGTAGAGGGAGACAATGACCTCTTTCTTCCTGGATGCAAAACCCTTACTATTGAAATGTGCCACATAGAAGGACTTTCTGACTACAGTGACAATGTGGTGTTCAAAAGAGAGGTTGCTGTCAACCTGTGTTCCCAGATCTCTTATAACACCTTCTGTGTTCTGTGGACTACCATCGATGTGGTAATTCATGGGAATCGGGTTTTTCCCAAAGGGGATGACAACACATTTTTTGGCATTGAACTTAAAGCCATGGTTCTGACACCAGTCATTGGTCTCAGTGAGGCCTTTCTGTAGGATGTCAACATCATTTGGGGAGTTAATAATAGCTCCCAACTTGCAATCGTCTGTGAAATTTGTCAACCAGAGATCCTTTGTGTTGGCCTGGACTTCAGAGAAGTAGATACCAAATAGGAGAGGACCCAGGACCAAACCCTGACTGGCCGGCAGCCTGAGAGTCAGCTACTTTCACACTGTGGGTTCTATCTGTGAACCAGTTTGCAACCCACCTAGTGATATAGTGGTTCATGCCTAGCTTACTGAGTTTTTCTTTGATTTCTGAGTAGGGAATGGTATCAGTGGTATCAAAGGCCTTGGCCAGATCAAGGTAGGCTGTATGAACTACCTTGCCCTCATCCACAGCTCTGGTGACTGACTCAAAGAAGTCTACCAAGTTGAGCAGGCGTGATCTACCCTTCACAAAACCAAACTGTGTGGGATCTAGAGTTTGGAGATTCCCAATATCCTTGTTTATTAGGTCCATGATGATGCATTCCATAGCTTTGCATATCAGACTCATCAGGCTAATGGGGCAATAGTTCCCAGGGTCTGTAGCCGCTCCTCCTTTGTGGAGAGGGATGACTGTAACAGTGCGCCATTCGATAGGGACAAAGCTTGAGGTGAGGCTGTGATTGAACAGGGCACACAGGTGAGGTGCCAGTTCACTCTGTACTTCATGTAGAACATAGCCAGAGATATTGTCAGGTCCCATGGAAGCTGTATTCTTGGCTGTGGACACTGCTGTTTTAACCTGTGCAGCAGTAATACTAGGTACCTGGCAATCTGCTGGCGTTGTGATTGGTCCTTTGGGGGGGAGGGGTAATGTTGCACTCAAATCTGTCAGCCAGTATACTGGCAATATCTGTTGGCTCGCTATAGGGGGTGCCATTGTGCAGTAGCTCAGAGCAAGTCTGGGTATTGCCATGGAGATTATTTACATAACTATAGAAGGCCTTGTGGTTGTCTTTACTATCTGCTGCAATTCTGTTTTCATAGCTAGCTTTGGAGTATTTGATGAGGGCTCTCAACTTTTTGTTGAGGCTGATAAGGGAGTTTTTCCAGTCTTGGGACTTCACCTTATTCTGCATCAGTTTCCTCCTTCTGTTGCAGAATTTGTTTATGGCAGGGGACCACCAGATTGGCTTCCTTTTTTTGAGGAGAGCATCATGGTTCTATTGGGTATGTTGTGTACGTGTTCATGTCGTGCATTGTTATATGATTCGGCGGTCATACAACTATTCTCCATTTGCATGGGTGCCATGAAGTTAGCCACCTCTATTTTTAGGAGCCCAGAGTTAGGTTTGGAGAAGTTTTTCATGGTGGTTACCTTTGCGGGGATTTAATGTGTATTTCCAAGGTGATTAGTTTGTGGTCGAATCTAACCAGTAGGGAGGAGTTGACTATTGGTGTAGAGCAGCGGTCGCCCATGTTAGTAATGACCAGGTCAAGGATGTTGCTACCTCTGTTGGGGCTAAGAACGAGCTGGTCCAGGGCATTGGAATTAATAAATTCCAGGAAACGTTGGGCAAGTGTTTTGGTACATGAGTAGTTTTCCCAGTTAATGGAGGGGTAGTTGAAGTCACCCAGTATGAGAGTGTTAGGTTGGACTCCAGTATTCTCCAGGGTGCTTAGGAACATGGAGTGTAAGTCTTGGGACATGGTTGGGGACCTGTAGCAGGCTACGATCTGAATCGTTGCCTTACCCAGTGTTAGCTGCACCTGAAGTATCTCAGTTGTGTTATGTTGAGCTACCAGTTTGGAGGTATGCACATCCTTTATAAATATGGAAACACCACCACCGTTTGAGCTTCGGTCCAAGTTCTAGGGCCAAAAGATGTGGAATGAGTTATAGCCTGGTAGTGCAGGGGTGCTTCCTGCTGCCTTGAACCAGGTCTCTGTTACAGCACAAATGTCATTGTTCTCCATTTTAAGGAGTGCTTCACGCATTTTGAGATTTAGACTTCTAGCATTGAACAGCATAACCCTCAGATTGCATTTGTTTGTAGCTGTTACAGTAGTAATTTGGTCTTTGGAACATCACCAAAAAAGGCACTATAGGGGTGGCAAGTGCCTTGGCCAGTATCCAGAAGCCCAGGGGTAACAGATGCATGCCATCCCTGGCAAAGCATCGAGGTCTGTCAGTTATGTCATCCCAGCCAGACAGATACTGGATCCCCTTTGAATGACACCAGAAACTTAGCCAGTTGTTGAAATCAATCACTTTCTGCTTGTACTGTGGTATAATTCTGAGTGATGGTAGGATGCTTCTCAGGGCTAGGGTCATACCCACCTGCGCTACATAATCCGAGAGCTCCTCCATGTTTCTTTTCATGTAGTCCACGGAGGTACATCTCAGGTCATTCACACCCACATATACAATGACCAAGTCATATTTGTACCTGTTGTTGTGGGACCTGAGTGTGTGCGTTATGTGGTGGATCCTGGCACCTGACAGGCAGCTGACTGTTACTTTCTCCTTATTCAACCTAGTAAGTGGGACATCAGTGTGCTTCACTACTGAGTCACCTATGACTAGTGTGTTGAGCATGCTGTTTTGCCTTAGGGTCTTTGGTTGAGGGGGACACTGTTTAGGAGAGTTATGTGTCTCGGGATTAGTGTTGTGTTGTGGTGGTCGATTGTGTTTCTTCCTTGGAGGTCTCTGCTGTTTGGGTAGATTTTTATTGAGAGCCTCTGTGAAGGTGGGTGTGTGGTTTGTGTTTTTATGTGAAAGCAGTGCTGGTGTGTGTTCTGGAGGGCTATGTGTTCCATGTGGTGTGGTGCAAGTGTTGGCCTTCTCCTCTTGACCAGCTATTCCGGTCTTGGCTGGAGAGTGCGTGGTTTCCAATTTTGATATGTAAGTGCATCTCTCGCAAGTCGGAGTGTTGGGAGGTAAGAGGAGAGGGTTGTCAGTGTACATGAGGCAGTTTCTATATTGCCTCAGAATGCCCAAGTTCACCAGGCTAGTAGGAGAAAGCACAGGGAACTGACCATTAGGCATGCCTGGAGGGGTGGGCATTAATAATAAGTACTGGAGCTGTTTCCTTGTAGTGTGCTACAATAATTGCTACAAGAGGTCTGGTAAAGTGCTAGGCTAATAAGCTAGTGAAAGTGTAGAAGAGGAGAGAACTAGCAGATCTAGGGTTCATAGTAGAACAACAAAAATGAATTTTGTCGAATGCGTTTTCGTCGACACATGTAGGGCGAACAGGCAAAACAGCGAAGCGGCTGTTCAGCGAATTCTTTCCCTGGGAAAGAAGTTGCTTGACCACTTCGTTGCTTTGCCTTTTCTGGAGTGTAGTCTGGTCCCTTGTCCAGTATAGCTCCCAAGCGTGATTGTGCAACAGTTACTGACCTTAGGGTTAGGGTACGGGTTAAGGTAAGTGCATATATATGAATGTGTTTAATGTTTTTTATTTTGTGTTAGATGTATGGTTGAGTTACGTGTGTGTGTGTGTGTGTTTTTAGCTGTTTACTTTTGTTTTGGGGGGTAGGATTAGAGTTAAGGTAAGTGTGTTTGTGTTTAGAACTGTTTATGTAAATGTGCGAGAGTTACTGACCTTAGGGTTAGGGTGTGGGTTAAGGTAAGTGCATATGTTTCAATATGTTTACTATTTTTTTTTTTTGTTAGATGTATGGTTGGGTTACGTGCATATGTGTATTTAGTTGTTTACTGGTTTTTAGGGGGGTATAATTAGGGTTAGGGTATGTGTGTATGTGTTTGGAAGTGTTTAATGTTTTTTGAGGGGAGTTGAAACAGCGATTTCTTTCCCTAGGAAAGAAATCACTGTTTTGTGGTTTCGACATTTTCAGTGTTCACTGAATATGTGTCGATGAAACACCGTTCGCTGTTTTCAACATTCGGTGTTATAATATGAACCCCAGATCTAAGGGAAAAATTGAAGAGCAGACTTTGGCACCATTCAGAAGCTTACAAACAGTCCTGGATACAGCAAATCTGTATCTGGACTGGACTAGTTACAGGAAAGGCGGGAAACAAGCACAAACTCGGGCTTTAAAACAGAAAGTTGAAAGAGATGAAAAAACTGCCCAGATGGCCAATAAACTACAATTTCTGGGCCAGAAACCATTCCTCTTACAGTAGATAGGCTACCTAATGCTTACCACTCCCACTGATAAGCTAGAAGGCTTCCCTCCAACACAGAAAGGCTTGGGGAGTCTCAGAAGCTTACATACAGTCCAGGATACAGCAAATCTCTATCTGGACTGAACTAGTTACAAGAAAGGTGGGAAAAATGCAAATGCGGCCTTTTAAACCAGAAAGTTGAAAGAGATTGAAAAACTGCCCAAACGGCCAATAAACTACAATTTCTGGGCTGGTAACCACTCCTCTTGTGGCAGATAGCCTACCTAGTGCTTACCACTTCCACTGATAAGCTAGAAGGCTTCACTCCAACACAGAAAGGCTTGCGAGGCTCAGAAGCTTACAAACAGTCTTGAATATAGCAAATCTGTATCTGGACTAGACTAGTTACAAGAAAGGCAGGAAACAAGTGCAAATGTGGGCTTTTAAACCAGAAAGTTGAAAAATATGGAAAAACTGCCTAAATGGCCAATAGACTACAATTTCTGGGCCAGAAACCACTCTTCTTATGGTAGATAGGGTACCTAGTGCTTACCATTCCCGCTGATAAGCTAGAAGCCTTCCCTCCAATACAGAAAGTCTGGGGAAGCTCATATGTTTACAAACAGTCCCGGATACAGCAAATCTGTATCTGGACTAGACTAGTTACAGTAAAGGTGGGAAACAAGCACAAACACAGGCTTTTAAACCAGAAATTTGAAAGAGATGGAAAATCTGCCCAAATGGCCAATAAAGTACAATTTCTGGGCCAGAAACCACTCCTGTTGTGGTAGATACCTAGTGCTTACCACTCCCATTGATAAGCTAGAAGGCTTCCCTCCAACACAGAATGGCCTGGGGCGGGGGGTCTCAGAAGTTTACAAACAGTCCTGGATGCAACAAATCTGTATCTGGACTAGATTAATTACAGGAAAGGCAGGAAACAAGCTTAGAATTTTTTTAAAACAGAAAAGCAGCTAAAACAGCACTAAAAATAATTCAAGTGTAGTGCAAGCTGACACACTAGAGAGTGTAGCAGTATTAAAGCAAGTGCAGTTGAAATAAAAGCAATTTATTCAAAATGTATTCTGAACTGAATTCAATTATTGTCTTATTCGACTCTGAACAGTTAAAAAGTGCCCAAAAATATATTTATCAGCTGAGAAGCACACTCAGTCAGAACACCAAAAGATTTCAGCAAAGTTTTTTTTTTTTTTTTTTTTTTTTTTTATAAAGTGGAAAGAGAGAAAGGAGTAGCAGAAGATAATTCATGGTTAAGAACCTAAGTGGGTTGGCCTTTTCAAATGTTCTCTCTGTATTAGGTAGAATGAGCTAATGACACTAGACTAGGAGTGCCCCAGATTAAATTTACAGTAGGGGCAAGCAACTGCAAAGCCACCAACTGATTTACAAATAGGGACTATTTGTATATCAGCAAGACTTGAAGCAATCAGATAACACAGAAGCTGTTAGACCAGTTTTACCAACATTGACAACACCACCACAGGAATGGGGGGGACCAATTTCAGAACAAATCAGAAAACAGAAAACAATGCCAGCAAATATGTAAATAATTCAGTCAAGCACAAATTAAGACAGTGCAGAACTCTGAAAAGTTAAAAAAAAGTGCCAAAAAATATATTTATCAGAGCTATATTTCCAGATTGTTTGAGAAGCACTCCAGTCAGAACACAAGGAGATTCTAGCAAAAAAGCTGTTAGACCAGTTGTGCCAACTTTAACAACACCACAGAAATGGGGGAGAACCAGTTTCAGAACAGATCAGAAAACAGAAAACAATGCCAGCAAATATACAAATAATTCAGTCAAGCAAAAATTAAGACAGTGCAAAACTCTAAAAAGTTATAAAGTGCCAAAAAATATACTTATCAGCACTATATTTCCAGATTGTTTGAGAAGCACTATTCAGTCAGAACCCAAGGAGACTCTAGCAATAGTATGCAGGAATTTACAAACGGGGACTATTTTTATATTAGCAAGCCTTGAAACAATCAGATAACACAAACACTGTTAGACCAGTATTACCAACGTTGACAACACCACCACAGGAATGGGGGGGGGGGGGGGTTCAGCACAGATCAGGAAACAGAAAACAATGTGGCCAGCAAATATATAAATAATTCAGTCATGCAAAAATCAAGACAGTGCAGAACTCTGAAAAGTTGAAACATGCCAAAAAATGTACTTATCAGTGGCTGAGCTATATTTCCAGATTGTTTGAGAAGCACTCTTCAGTCAGAACACAAGGAGATTCTAGCAATCGTATGCAGGAATTTACAAACAGGGATTATTTTTATATCAGCAAGCCTTGAAGCAATCAGGTAACACAAAAACTTTTAGACCGGTTTTACCAACTTTAACAACACCACACAAATGGGGGGGCAGTTTCAGGATAGATCAGAAAACAGAAAACAATGCCAGCAAATATATAAATAATTCAGTCAAGCAAAAATTAAGACATTGCTGACAGAACTCTGAAAAGTTAAAAAGTGCCAAAAAAATACATCAGCGCTTTATTTCCAGATTGTTTGAGAAGCACTCTTCAGTCAGAGCACAAGGAGATTATTTTATATTAAGTTTCTTCTGAATTATCAGTGACTTGTATGTTTTCCACTAATCTCCACGTTCTTTGTTACCAGTTAATGTAAAATCTATTTATGTCTTCTTTGCAGATCTACAAAAACCTTTGGACCACAATTCTCCAGAGCAATGAGGTGTTATCAAGGCCATCGTGGTGGGCAGAGTTTTGTGCTAAGAAACCCATTGTAGGCAGCTTGAGATCAAAAATTTAGGGTAAACAAATACTACATCCTACTGGATGGACAATATTTCAGCCAAATGTATTACTGATTAATTCAGGACTTTAAAATAATTTGTGTCTGAGACACATCTATTTTGTAATTGAAGTGATCTGTCTGTGCTGTATTCAGCTTGATTATTTTAATGCTTTCTTTCAGTTTTCTGCATTGTTTAATGCATGTAGACATGTAAAGTAGAATAGTCCTATGAAACTGTAAATGTGATTATTTGAAATAAAGCTGTTGGTATTCATCAGAGCTACTACACAGTTCTAGTGTAACTGACCAAATCATACATGGTCAGATATATTTAGGTGAACAGAAAATACCAAATGTCTGTTTTTCTCATTTGCAAGAGACAAGAAAGCAGCCATCACTGAAATTCTATTTTTGAAAAACCTATGTATGAAAATGTATCCCTTAAAAATTTATTTACTACAAATGTACCATGTAAAACTGGGTATCAAGGTTAATTTGCTGTTTGTTTTCAGATATTATGGCAGAAAAAACATTACTAGAAAATCCTCTAGTAAACTGCAGACAAAGTAGATGATCTTCAAGGCAGGCATCAAATGTTCTGTAAAGATAGTGCTGTTTTACTTGTTCATAGTTTGGGAAGGTGTCTAGCCCCCTTGCACCTCCTTGATGTGGGTGTAGTGTCTCTACATTCCATCCACATATTTGTTCTAACCTAGATGTTTCTTTTTAGGGGAAAGAAGAGTACTTTCCAGTGCTAAATTCATACATTTTCTAGTGAAGTGTTAGATTGTTCTGCCTTAAAATTAAGTAAGGTGCTTGCAATTTGCTACTGATTTGTGTTTTCTCTGTAAGGTTTGTGTTTGATTTATCAAGAAACTTCATCAAACCATATTTAATAGAACATTTCTATTCATGAATTACAGGAAAAATGTGTTGCCAGTCTTTCATTAGTTTAGTAGAATAATTTTGATACTTCAGTTTGGGGTAAATTAATTTTTAATATCATGCGAGAGGAAGAGGGATAGATTCCTGTGCCAGAGACTTCCCATGCTTTGGAACAAGATTCCAATCTACATTAGGCAGAGCTCCTCGCTAACACTCTTCAAAAGAAACCTTGACGAGTGGATGGGAAACAGAAAGTTTACCCCGGGAATCGCTTTAGTGGCTCTGCTGCACAGAGGCACAGGGAATTAATCTAAGGGGGTGGTGAAAGCCAACACATTCTGGCTTATAAATGCCTTTGGGCAGATAGCCTAGTTACCTACCTATGAACCTATTCTGTAAATTCTTTTGGCCCAAATGTATTTTATATAATTTTAACTGAGTCAGTTAAGCTAAAATCCTTCTCCCTACACTTCTGCTTAGAAAAAAAATGTTGCCAAAGACGTTATAGTATTCTCCTTTTCCTTGTAGCTTTCATATATCACAGGACTCCATTAACCTGGAACTGCTGATGGCTACCCGTGTATATACCTTGTAAAGTAGCATAAAGGATGTTACATTTGGAACGGTGACATTCCATCTGTTTTTATCATTCATTCTATAAGTCTGTGCTGCTCTTGTACAGCCTTTCATTGGAGTAACATAATTCTGACAGATTTTCCATTAGATGAGTTTTTTTCAGTTTCCCCTACATGAAGTGGCGCATAATGGCATGTCCTTGTTTTCTTTCCTTTCCAAAGATTTTTGCAGAATAACCATAGCTATTCTAATTCCAAATGTTCTTTTGTTTTCAGTTAGTTGTTTATTAATAATTTTAATAGTAACTATAATAATAATAATAATAATAATAATGATAATAGCTTTGCAAAAATCACATGAAGTTCTTTTTGCACTATTTATTCTGTGTGTTTGTCCACTCAGCGATTCAGTATTATTTGTTTACCGGGACAGTCCGACTGGATACATGTCCATTTTCAGCGGAGACCTGGGATGCTGGTATTGTGGCTAATTTACCCATAGTCATTATAAATATCATTCATTTCTCCCTTTAAAAGACAGTAACCCTAATGGGAATAACATGGTCAGCAGTAGTAAGTAAATAAATGCTTATTGGATACTACGGGACTAAGCAACCTCTTCTTCAAATGCCATTTAGAGAAGTAGCCATAAACTAGTACATTCCTGCCGTGTGTTGCAACAAAAGAAGGGCAAAAGAGAAAAGTGGGGGTCCTTGCATTGCTTAGACTGCAGTTTAAAACATGTAGTGTAACCAACATTTTCAGTGCATATAGTTTAAAGTTGCCTGAGATTTTTTTTCTGAAAGCCAATGTAACATCAGGGCACTGTCTACACACTTCAGAACATCTTGGCTTATTTTCGGTTTTCTTCAGTATACTATTATTTCTGAACATAAACTTTGCACTGCCAGAAATGTTTTCCAACAGTCTATAAATCAGTCACTGCCTTACTTTTTAAAGCACATCCGTGTTCGACACTGCATTTAATAACACAACATTGGTACATGTGAAGAGTTTCCAGTTTTTCTCCAATTCACAAGTAAGTGAAATGCAGTGCTTTACATTTCATTTGTTTTACTTCTGTATTTAAAATGCAGTCAGCTGTTTTCTGCAGTTTGAAAATTCAGCACACTCCTCACTTACAGATTTAGTAGTTTCTTTCACCAGTATTCTTAAGCACATACTTTGTAATACACAATTTCCCAGTGCACTTCTCTTAGTAGCTTAGTGCATTCACTTCACATAGGCATTACGATACTATCTCAGGACTCTACTGAAAAGAAGCTACTGGGCCAGTGGCACTAACCTGTCAACAAAGTTGAAATAAGTAAATAAATATACACATCTTTGTTAAGCAGACTTATAGCAGTTCATATCACTTTCTTTAAAACATTCATCAGTCCTTCTAGTTCTACCACTGTTATTCAAGCATTTCTTTTAAACTTGGTTTAGCACGTATTTCAGTTTATTCCCAGAGTCTGGCTTCTGTGTCTGGCTCTGCTTCCTTGTGTGTTAAAGAGAAGCCTTTGGGTTGAACATTCAGTTGAAAATTAAGAATTCACAGGCTTTTTTGGGAGGACTGACCCCACTCTTGTCATTTGTATGCACACTAGAATATACCACCAAGCCATTTGCCAGACAGAAGTCTAGAATGCTTAGTCTGAGCTTCACTCTTTGTTAGACTCACATTAAGTTAGTAGCATTTCTATACATTCTTGCTTTAGTTACTCATAGCAGAAAAAACATTTTTTTTTCAAAAAGGTAGCAGTGTGTCAGCAACAACACACTCAGTTCTATATCTCTGTAGGTGGTTTTAGTAACAGAGCTAGAGAGTAGCAGTTATCTCTTTTCTACAGTGAGGAAATGAACTGATATAGTATTAGCACTTGCAAGCAGCAATCCATGAACGCTAAGTACAGCAGTGTAGTATCTGGAGAAATTATCAGCTCAGTAAAAACGTGCTTACTTTCATTCACCACTTAACTCACAAGATTTTCTGCCCTGTTTTCCTGGGTAAAACTCTCCACGTTTAACACCTTCTAGTTCCCATAGACACATAGATGTCCTCTTGCTTTCTTCCTGTCTATCCTAAATCTTCAACAGATTATTTGTTGCTTTTATACACATTCCCAAACCACCTTAATCTGTTCTCTTGTGACATTTTCTGCAACTGGAGCTACTTTAGATTCTGCTGTTATTGTACTCATTTCTTCGTCTGTCCTACAGTGTGCATCCTACCACCTGCCTCAGGTACTTCTTCTCCACCATTTCTAGCTTCCTCAACTGATCTGCCTTTACTGCCCCGATTTCTGTACCATACAGTAGTTCTGGTTGTACCACTTTTTAGTACACATTATGTTTCAGCTTATTTGGCATTCTTTTGTCATACACTGTCCCTGCACTCTGTGTCAGTTGGTTTTAGCCTTGACCTCCTCATTCAGACTTCCCTTCTCCTCAAAACCCCCTCCCAGATACTTGCAGCTGTTAACCTGCTGCACTATCTGCTCTTCTGTCTCTACTCTCAGCTTCTGATTCCCCATTTACTGCAATTACAACTGTCTTATCTGTACTCATTTTCATCACGTGCTCTTCGTTTTACATTCCATTCCCCTGTCCTTTTCTGAAGTTCTTGCACATAGTCTGCCTGCAATGCCACATCATATGTATACAGTAATATTGTTGATATATCTCTTTAGACTTGTTTGCTAATGTTGTCCATCACCAGTATGAACAACAGTATGGTCAGAGCTGAACCCTATACACCCCAACTCCCACTGGGAATCCCTATGTGAGACTGAACACTGTTAGTACTTGACTCTTTGGGTCCTTGTACATAGTCTGCACTAATTCTACCAATGTTTCTTGGACTGCAAACCACTGCAGGACTGCCTGAATTAGCTTTCTTGGGACCTTGTCATATGCTTTCTCTAAGTCTAGGTATGCCCAGTTGGACTCTTTCCTCATCTATAGCTTCTTCTCAACTATCAGTCTTACTGCAGATATTGGGTTAGTTATGCAACATCCTGATCTAAATCCAAGCTGCCTATCTCCCATCTTACTTTCTACTACTCTGCGTATTTGTTTGTCAGTCACTCTCTCCAAAACTTTCATGCAGTGTGATAGGAGCTTGATATCACTGTACTGCCCACAGTTGTGTATGTCACCATTGTTATTGAACACTGACACTAGTATACTTATTCTCCAGTCATGTGGGATGCTCCTGTCTCTTCAAGAGTACACTCAGGAGCCATTTCTCCGTTATCTCACCCAACATCTTTTTTCATATCTACTGTGACATTATCTGAGCCTACTGCTTTCCCTGAATAAATTTGCCTTAGTGCTGTTCTTACTTCTTTGGTGGGCTCCTCCTCTTCTTTCATTGTAGGCTGTGTCTGGGGCAGTACAGCATTTGTGTTTTTTTTTTCATTCAGAAGTTGCTGGAAGTATTCATTCCATCTGCCTTTGATGTCCTGTAGACTGGTGAGCAGGTCATTGCTGGCATCCCCAATGAAGGGTGTCTGACTCTCTTGTTTATCTTTCTGTCTTTACCTTGCAACCCTTGCAACCTGATAAAGTTTCTTTGTGCATCTACCAAGTCACTTTCTAGAAGCTAGCAGAGTGCCTTTGCTATCGCATCTCTTCTCTTAGCTTTTTTTGTTAGCCAACCAGTATTCCTTCATAGCCTAGTCTATCCTTTCTATCTTCCAGTTTTTTTTCTGCACTCCTTTCTTTTGATGTCTTCCTGGACTTCTGCATTCCACCACCAGCTTTCCTTATGTATCTTATTTCCACACCTGGCTGGGCCACATAGCTATTCTGTAGTCCTCACACATATGTTGTTTTGAGGCAGTGCCATTCTTCTTGAACTCCACTTATTTCCTCCTCTTCTTAAGGTGCTAGAGCCCTGAGTAATGCCTTGAAGTGTTGTGCTTTCTCACCAGTCAGCTTCCAGGTCTTGAGCTTGGTCTCTGTTGGCCTTAGATCCGTCTCTGACCACTACTTGCAGCTGATTGTGGCAACCAGTGGTTTATGCTGTTGGATGACTGTTTCACTGGGGATGGCTTTCCAATTGCTGATCCTACTCCCCTGCCTGACTAGAAGGAAGTCTACCTTGGGTTGCATGTTGGCCACTCTTGTATGTGATCTTGTGATTGCTGCTCTTGCTAAACCATGTGTTGCCAGACAGACGTGTATAATGGCCTTTCCTTCTTTATTCCTATTGCCCCACCCATGTGTACCCAGATAATCTTCATATTCTGTTCTGTGTCTCTCAATGTGTGCATTCAAGTCACTCATTGTCAACACCAATTCATGTTGACCTATTTTATCTAGTAGGTCCTGCAACTGCTGTCTGAGTGCAGTCCTTTCCTAATTATCATAACTCTGCTGTGGGGCATATGGTGAGATTATAAATACCTCTCTGTTAGTACACAGGAGTCAGATTTACATGAGTCTCTCACTAATCCTTATGACATCCCTCACATTACCATGGGTCCTTGACATATGTTTGAGTAGGCCAGATCTTCAACCCATTTTTCCCCAGTGAAAACTCATGCCCATTTAGTGGCATTAGTCAACATGACTGAGTCACCTATAGTCACATTTTACACCATCAAGTAACTAGCCCTGTCATGGGGAGCTGTCTTTGATCTGTGTTCTCCTGTCTTGAGGATACAGAGCATCACAGTAGATACCCAAACCAGTAGATCTGTACAACTCTTCCCTTATAGGGCAACACTGAGAGTATGTGCTGCTTCTCTCAACTCCATTCTTGAGTAAGTTTGAGATGGATATACTCAGCATGTTTCTGAGATGTGAGAGGAGCCCCACAGAGACACAGAGAACATGCAAACTCCATACAGGCATTGACCGGAGATTAAGATCAAACCTTGTGCATGAAGTGTAGAATGAGCAATTGGAAAGTCATCCCCACTGAAACAGTCAGCCCACAGCATAAACCACCTTAACCATTATGCCATCTGGTTTTCCTCTCTGGGTGTCATGAAAGCTTAGAAGGGCTTGGCACTCAGACCTGTGTTTTTAGGCAGCCTAATGGTTTAAGCTCTTGGGATGTGCCCTGAAGCAAAGTTAAGGCTCATACAGCTAAGGCTACGGTAGCAGTGTTCATTTTAATATCTGTTGTTATGCTAAGTGTACTTATACAACTGTACTTTATTATTGTTCAGGAAAATGCATATCAATTCAGAGCCTGTTGCTGTATTAACCTTTTAAATGAGTGTATTGCCAGAGCAAAACATGATGTTGATGTATAATTAGTAAGAGCTCAAGACACGGTGTCAAAACAGATGCCCCCATTCTCTAGGGATAATATATGTTATTGTAACTTATGTGCTAAATGAGAATTGTAAATGTGCTACAAATCATGAGAAAATCCAGTAATGCTATCCCTCTGCCAAAATATCTGAAATCTTCTTTGCTGTTGTTTTCTAAAGGGAATTGATTCTTTATTATGATTTTACTGTATTTTTTAAATGATGTTATCACTCTTGTTTGCTGTTGTTTTCTAAAGGGAATTGATTCTTTATTATGATTTTACTGTATTTTTTAAATGATGCATTAATGTATAATATTGAAAATATAGTGTACATAAATTGTACAGAATCATTTTACACAGATCTGTTTGCATTAATGAATGTTGAGGTATTAACATTAGGGTTATGCCTGAAAAGGGTCTTCAGGTTAACCTGCCTACTCAGTATAAAATAAATAAATAAAATAAACAAATCTAATTAAAGAACATTTAAAGGCTGCTTTATTTTCGGCATTGCAGTGTTGTGTGTGTTTCTAAGCTAATGAGTAGGTGTTTTTTACCATATTATTTGGTTAGATGTGTTAATGTACCACATATATTCTGAACATATAAATATCTACTGATTCAAATAAGTTATCATTTGCCAGCTCCAATTCATAGAGATGTAAAGCCCTAACTATAACCCAGCCACCCAGGTTTGAGTAGCAGTAGGATCGCTAATGGAGCTATCTCTCTGGGGTAGGGTTGAGAGGTGCATGGCGAGGTTTTGGACTGTGAGTAGAATCCCTGCTGGATACCAGAGATCACCAGAAGGTGTTTGCTTCAAGGGGTAGAGGCACTGCGGATGCCCCTCACAGAAGTGTGAGACACTCATCACAAATTATGCTCATTGTACTCTTCTTGAGATGCCGCGAGCATGCCCAGGGGAATGTTAGAGCCATATAGCAAAAATTCTCAATTCCCGAAATATGGATGATGGCACTGCTCCTGCTGTACCTTCAGTCTTAGCGGAATGAATGGGCAAAGAGAGTTGTGCCTCCAGGGGAAATGAATGGGATGTTTGGGTGCACAGGAGGGGGGTTTGAGTCAAATGGGGTTTGAGATCAAACAAATGTATTTTTTAATTAAATTTGTAAGTATGCTGTTTATATTGTAAATCATGTATCTAGTAGACTATTTTTGGTTACTTATAATACTATTCCGGTTTGTTTTTTTATTCTTCCATGGGGGAAGTTAGTTGTTGATTTGAAAGAAACATTTGACATTTCCTTTTGCTCAGTATACAGAAATTTGTTAAATATTTTGTGTGGTTTGTAGTTTACCATTAGAAAAATGTCCTTGTATCACCTAGTAAGAATTAAGTATTAAGTACTGCATGCTACATGTTTATCAGTCACATAGAAATGCTCTTCTTTTTGCTTCTGATAACTCTGTAGTTAATGTTAAGGTGTTGGATAAGCTGTTGCTGCATCAATGAATGTGTTAAACATGCTCCATCTATCCATAGTTTATATTTTTTTTTGCACAATTCAGGGTCACTGAGGGCTGCAGCTTGCAGTGGCAAGCAATGGGTGTGGGGCAGTAACTAATCCTGGATGGGACCCTAGTTCTTTATGCCATTTAACATCATTATATCATCTGATAACATGAATGGTGTGGGAGTAAACCTGAAACACAAAATGGAAATGCATGTGCTGCATTGAAAGCAAACCTTTCTCTACTCATGTATTTCAGTCTATGTGTATAACAAACAGGTGAAAGGTCAAATATGATCACTACCCTACAGCAGTAAACAAATGCAAACTAAAATGAAAATAAAAACCCAGCCAGAATCATACTAAAGGAGGCAGCACTTTAAGACAGCAGGGATAATCACTGCACCACCATACCACAGTATATTTAGAAGAGTCTATATCAGTTCAACGAAACAGCAGATCATCGAATACAACAACCTCGAACATCTAACCACGAAATCTAAAAACATCGAAAGCTCAGAACAACAATTTTTTTCCCTGGGAAAAAATTCACTGTTCTGAGAAGCACACACACAACACAAGCACACCAAAAAAAAAAACAACAGTCCACACACATACACTTAAAATCCTACATATAACCCTACATTAAACTGTACATACAGTACTATCTATCCACTATCCTTAACCCAAACCCTAACCCTAAGGTCCGTCACTATCGCACACACACCTCACCCGCGTCCTAATCCTAACTCACATGCCCCGCCCTAACCCTAAAGTCTGTCACTATCGCACACTCACCTCACCCGCACCCTAACCCTAAGTCACATATCCCGCCCTAACCCTAAAGTCTGTCACTGTCACATACTCACCTCATCCGCGCCCTAACCCTAACTCACATACCCCGCCATAACGTCCACACAATTGCACACTTACCTGAACCCAACCCGTAACTTTCCACCACAGTGCTGAAAATAGCGAAGCCACAGAAACAGACAACCAAATTCTTTCCCTAGGAAAAAATTTGGTTATCTGCAGCTTCGCTATTTTCAGCATTCGCTGTTTTCGGGTTGATATTAGACCATTCGAAGTATTAACACTTTGATGATCTAATATAGACCCTATTTAGAACACTTATGTATTAATGGTACGTTTATCAATTTTCCTTATTTTCTCTACCTTCTCCTAAATGTTCATTATGCAACAGTTTACTTATGTTTTTATGTTCCTGTCCTGTATTCACTATTCAGTCTCTATGTTAGATATTATATATGGTTTTCCGGGTGAATACTATTCTGTAAACAGATTTTTGATTTAGTTACTGGGATGAGCTTCAAATGGTGGAATAAGGGAATGTAAGATATAATGTTAAGTTGTCTATCTCGCCTTCGTTCTTGCTGGTTGGGGATCCTCGGCTCCGACTCGACCATCTTCTATAGCTTGAGAGCTGTTTACTGGCTCGAGGCTACTCCTTATCCCATGATGCCTAGTGATAGCTACCCAGATCTCGTTTGCCGCTTCAGCTGCGAGGTGTCATTTTTCTGGCTCAGGCTCGTATAAAGTTTTTTCGTATAACTTTCTTACTCTAGAAATATATTTTTTCAGTGTTTTATTGTTAATGTTTAGTCTTGTTTTTTGTGATAGCTAGTGTTTAGTTGTAGTATCCCTTCCCTTCTTGTAGAACTCGTTTAACTTAGAGAGTTCTCCCCCGCCCCTCCCCCCTGTCTTTCTTGTCAGGTTAGCCATTTAGGTTAGAGGCTTTCCCTCTACCTTTCTTTCATAGGTTAGCTGTTTAAGTTAGAGGCTTTTCCTATAAAAAAAAAAAAAAAAATCCTTTAGCCATAGTTAGTACAGTGTGTTTTTTTGTGTAAACTGTATTTTACTTTGGTAGCTGTTGTGGTATTTGTTGTTTCCTTCTTTCAGGATGTCAAAGGAATCCAAAGTGTCTGGATTCAAGAAGTGTGACTCATGCTGTCAGAAAATGTCTCTGACAGATGGGCACACTTCTTGCGTCTATTGTTTAGGCGCTGTACACCTGCAGGACTCTTGTTCTATCTGCCATGCATTTAGTCCAAGAGTCTTGCAGGAGTGTGAGAATAAGCTTATTCTTAGGGGTCTTTTAAAGCCCCAGGATTCACCGGCCAAGACCTCTCAGCCTGTGAAATCCCCTAAATCTCCCAAGCCGTCGGCTCCAATTTCGGAGCCGTCCTCGGTTCAGACTCTACCTTCTACTTCGGTTCCGGCTGGCACCGATAAGACTATCTCCCCGTCGGCTCCATCAGAAACTTTGGAGCCTTCGCGGAGCCACAAGAGACTGAAGTCCCCTTCTTTGGAATCGGTACATTCAGCTCCTCGATCTCCCTTGCTTCAGAGCAAGCTCAGTCACAGATCCTCTCACTCTTCTCGATCCTCTAGGCTGTCGGATCACGATGTGGAGAGAGTGATCAGTAGGTTGCTAAAGTCGCAGGCACTTGCCAAGATGTTGTCCAACCCTCCTCAACAGGTGTCGGCTCCGTCCACTTCTGTCGATGTTCCTCCTTCGACTCCAATGAGTTTGGAGCAGGAGTTCATTGGGGTTCGAGTAGTGGAACCGTCGGCTCCGATAACTCTATCTCCTTCGGTTCCGTCATCGGCTCCGATCCCCTCGGTGGTGCTGTCCATCGAGGGATCTGGGCACCGGGGCTCCCTCGTCGGCTCCGGGGCGCGAGTGGCATCGGACTCTTGTCCGACCCTGTTCTTCCTCTCGGAGCTTCGGCACAGGTGAGCTCGGCTCCTACATCAGCCTCGGAGCTGTCTACCTCGGTGCGGAGAAAGATTCCGATTTCCTCGGAACTGGAGCTTTCTCTGCATCATGGCAGGGACGCCTTCGATGTCATGAGGAGTGTGCTGGCCACGTCAGCTCAACTATCGGCCCCACCGGCTCCATCCCCTGTAGTGCCTGTGCCAACCTCTACTCCTCCTCCAGACCCCAAGCGCAGGGAACTGGCACTCCAGAGCACCCCATTGGGTGTTTTCTCTTCTTCCGAGGCCTCCCATGATCATTCAGAAGAGCTCCCTCATAAGAAGAAGTGCAAGAGGAAGCACATTGACTCTCCTGAGTTTGTCACTTCTGATACAGACTTAGATGAATCAGAGGGGTCCCTGAGATCCCCCTCTGAATATGTTTCCTTCTCGGACATCCTAGAAATGCTTAAGCAGAGGGGGAACTGGAATCCCCTAGCCCCTATTGAGGATAAGTCTGTATTTCTGGATGCGTTCGGTTCCCGACCTTCCACCTCCTGGATTTCTCCACCTTTCGATCCACTTATGGCAGTGGTGGCTCGAAAGGCTTGGTCAGCTCCGGATACAGTGGAACCACCTCCAAGGAGACGTGGCAAATTCATCACAGCACCCCAAGATAAGCAGTTCCTTACCAAAGGTGTTCCTGTTGATGCCATGGTGGTAGCAGCAGCCACCAAAAAAGAGCTAGCAGAGACCTCTTCATCTGTCCATCCTCCTAACAAGGAGTCTAGGACCATGGACAGATACGGGAAATGAATGTTCACTTCAGCGACCTTTTCTATGAGGTCACTGAACTACTTGTGTCATTTTACCTGGCTTCAGAGGGATCTCCTTAAAGAGCTCGGAGATACCCTTCAAGATCCATCAGCTGAGGGTGCTCAAGCTAAAGTAGCTTCTCAGCTGGCGACGCTTAATTCTGTAGTTAACTCCACCATGAGGCTCATTTCCTATGCAGCCAATGGTGTGAGTAGAGCCGCAGGTACGGGTTTGGCCCTTAGGAGGCATGCATGGATGCGGCTGTGTAATTTTGCAGAACCATTTTGAGCGTCATTCACCAACACCCCTTTGATGGTTCCTTTCTTTTTGGACCACAGGTGAAAGGCACTTTGACTAGGTGTGAGCAAGAAGGCAAGACTCTCTCTGCTGTAGGAGTACATTTTCCACTACTTCTAGACCGTACCCCAAAGGTCAGAAGAGTGGCAAAATGTGGTTCCGAAAATCCCAGGGAGCCTTGCCTGACACACGTAGCGATTTTTCCTCCAGGGGCAGAGGGGGAAATAATAACAAAAGACGCCGCCCTCGTGGCAGAGGGGGTTCGCAGAACCGGGGCAACAAAGAATCTTTCTCTGATAAGCCCTTTCAGCATCCTTGAAGGGTTGCCCGGCTGCTCACCTCTGGAGGCAGTCGGGGGAAGACTTTCACTGTACCCAAAAGCCTGGCAAGATTTAACGCAAAACAGATGGGTATGGTCCATTATATCCGGAGGTTACAAAATTCCCTTCTGTCAACCCCCTTTACCATCAAGAAAATCCCTTCCAGATGTTCCACCCAATCTGAAGGACCAAGCAGTAATAGATGTTTCAAAACTGCTAGAAAAAAGAGTCATCCAGGAAGTCCCGGCAGACCAGCACAGATCTGGAACTTACTCAAGGTTCTTTTTGGTACGAAAAAAGACAGGGGACTGGAGACCGATTCTGGATCTCAGCAGACTAAGCAGGTCTGTACAAAGAACAAAGTTTTGGATGGTCATGCTACAGTCCATTCTACCCTTTCTGGGTCAGGACAATTGGATGTGCTCGATAGATCTTCAGGACGCGTACTACCATATCAAGATGGACAGGCGCTCCAGGAGATTTCTTCGCTTCCGGCTGGGAGCCTGTCATTACCAGTTCATAGCTCTGCCCTTTGGTCTCACCACAGCCCCCAGGGTGTTCAACAAATGTATGGCAGTGGTCACGGTTCACCTGGGACGTCGATGATTCCAGGTGTTTCCATATCTAGATGACTGGCTCCTCACTGCTACTACCAGGCATCAACTTCTTCAAGCCAGGGACTACACAATCACAATCTTCTCCCAGTTAGGCATTAGAATAAACTTCAAGAAACTGCCTTGTTGCCCTGTCAATCTATCACCTACATAGGTGCAGACTTAGACACAAGGAACATGTCCACAAGGCTATCGCCAGAAAGGGTGTCTACAATTCATCAGCAAGTACAAATTCTGATGCAGAGCAAAAGAATCCAAGTCAGATTCATCCTTCAAACTCTGGGTTCCATGGCAGCAGACATTCTTCTAATCCCACTGGCCCGCTTTCACATGAGGATCCTAGTGGCTTCTGTTCACACAGTGGTCATTCCAACAGCTGCCCATGTCTCACACGATCATGATTACAGAAGCATGCAAAAGGCACCTTTCCTGATGGATGGTCTCCCCACTAGTGACTCAGGGCAGACCCTTCATTCAGCCCCCTCCGGTATCCACAGTGACCACAGCCACCTCCCTGATTGGGTGGGGGGGGGGCATTATCAGGGCAGGACAGTCCAAAGCACTTGGCAGCCTCACGAGTACCATCTGCACATAAACGTCCTAGAAATGAGAGCCGTGCTCCTAGCATTGCAAGCCCTTAAGGACTCTCTTCCTTCTGGGACCATTGCAATTCAAACAGACAACATGTCAGTGGTGTGGTACATCAACAAGCAGGGCAGAACCAGGTCCTACCCCCTGTGTCGAGAAGCACTCAGACTGTGGCAGTGGGTGATTTCCTCCCATCGTTTTCTGATTGCAATGCATATCCCGGGGAGGTCCAACGTCATAGCGGACAGGCTCAGCAGAGCTATCCTCATGCCTCACAAGTGGTCTCTGAATCAGGAAGTTGTGGATCTTATCTTCCGCAAATGGGGACAGCCTTGCTGCGATCTTTTTGCCACCCCCTTCAACAGCAAATGCAGCAGCTACTTCTCCCTTCTTCCACTTCCAAGTCACTCACCCAGAGATGCTCTAGTCCGCGATTGGCCTCAGGGACTTCTTTATGCCTTTCCTCCATTTCCCCTGATTCCAAAACTCATACAGAAAGCAATATCGTTGGGTTGCAAAATGATCCTCATTGCCCCCTACTGGCCTCGACAGATATAGTTCCCGTTCCTGCACCATTACCTTCTCGATCAGCCCTGGACTCTGGAGCCGATTCCAGACCTACTGATTCATCAATCAGGTGGATTGCATCAATCCCTCCAAATACTCCAGCTCACAGCCTGGTTGCTCCACTTCCAACCTTAGTCAGGCTTCCCAGCATTTCCCCGGCTTTACGTGAGATTATTGTCTCCTCTCACAAGTACACAACCAGAAAAACTTATGCTAGTAAATGGAAACGTTTTTCTTGTTGGGCAGAGGCTAGGAATGTAGATCCCTTTTCAGCCCCAATCCACGAAATTCTGGAGTTCCTAGCACAACTTCTCCATTCCGGGTCCGCTTCTGCTACAATCTGGGTTCAATTAGCGGCCATTTCTAACTTTCATGTTGGTTTGTCAAATTCAAACATTATGTCTCATAAGCTCTGTAAAGCTTTTTTGAGAGGGACTACTCTCCTTAGGCCTCCAATGAGAGATCCCCCTCCTTCTTGGGACCTTAATTTGGTACTAACTTCCTTAACTCTGCCCCCTTTGAACCAGCAGCATCCTGCTCCATTAAGTTTCTATCTTGGAAGACACTCTTTCTGGTAGCTATTACTTCAGCCAGACGCGTCTGTGAACTTCAGGCACTATGTGTTCGTCCTCCATACTTGGTTTTTCATAAGGACAGGGTTGCTCTGAGGACTAATCCTTCATTTCTTCCGAAAGTCTGCTCAGAAAATAATTTAAACCAATCTATAGACCTTCCTGTGTTTTTCCCTAACCACACCAACAAGGCAGAGTATAAATTACACCAATTGGACGTTCATAGACAATTGCATTTTTATCTGCACAGAACTAAGGAAACAAGGAAGTCTGACCAACTATTCCTTTCCTATGCCCTAGGCAGACAAGGTCTCCCAGTTTCCAAGGTGACCTTATCCAGATGGTTGTCTCACACTATTACCTTCATCTATCAATTAAGGAACAAAGGGTTACCTATTAAACCGAAAGGTCATTCTACTAGGGCTTTGGCCACCTCTGTAGCCTTCCAATATAGGTTGCCCATGGACTCTATCTGTGCAGCTGCTACGTGGGCAAATCCTCATACCTTTATTTCTCATTACAAGCTAGATATGGTCTCCAGGAGCAGAGCTGACTTTGGTTCCACTGTTCTGAAGAGTCTGTTCCAATGAGCCACCCAGGATTGTAGGTGCTAGGGATGCTGTCCCAACCAGCAAGAACAAAGGCGAGATAGACAACTTAACATAAAGAAGTTATGTACCTACCATAACGTTCCATGTTAGTGGTCTTCATCTCGCTTTCTTTCTTGCGTCCCACCGTCCGTCCCCCTGTCCTATTGGACCGAGAGGAGTTCTGGTTTCACTGGCTGAGTATTCTCTGATTTGATGTCCTTCAAGAATGCAACTGCAGTCATAACATATGGGTTGTCCTGCCTCAGGCAGCCCTCGGTCGGCCGGATTCCAAAGTCTGGGTCCGACGTCGGCTGATGTCGCATTTCTCTCCGACGTCAGAGCGGCTGGAGTACATAAGCATCAGCCGACACCATTTTCTTCAGTCTTTCTTGCCGCGCGGTGCCCGAAGCAGAAGCAGTTCGCAAGTGCTGGTCGGTCAGCTCCTGTATTCTTCGATTCCGAAGTCATCAAAAAAGCTAAGTACCCCGTTGGGGACCTTTTCTTGCCTCAGCCGATGTCAGAAATTACTGAAAAAGTTAACAATTGTCTTTCTTGTGGTAAACAAATACCTCATAAGGATTTCCACTCTTACTGTCTTCCTTGCCTTGGCCCAGACCACGACGTCTCGGCCTGTGTCGCCTGTGCTCGCTTCAATAAGCGCACTCTCAGGCGCCGGGCGGAGTTCGCTGAAGATTTTTTCGGTGAAAAATTTGCTTATACAATGCCGTCGGAACTTCTGACATCGCAAACTCCCAAGAAACGAAAAGACCAGGACCGACATCCTCGGCCCGCGTCTACCACCGACTCCACGCCAAAACCTACCACGAGTGCTCCGGTTCCCCCTGAGATGGTTATTCCACCGCTCCAAACCGAAGACACCGCATTACCGACGACTCCAATACCGGATACCACTCCGACGCCTGTTATAGATTTTCCTCCGGATACTGAAACCGAGGAAATGCCCGAAACCATTGCTGTAGATAAGGTCACTCCTGCACGTGGTGCTGCCAGGCCTCCTATGGCCATGTCTATTAAGGCCTACACTCGGGCTAAGGCAGCCAGCAAGACCAAGCACCTTACTGCTAAAGCCTTACCTCGGCCTACTCCAGAGACACAAATCATGACTATGGCCGCAGACTTAATTTCTATGATTAGAGGTTCACAGGCCCATCCTGAGAGAGGATCCCAGCCTCCTTCTGATAAGAGGCCCCGGGTTGAACCCTCTGACCCTATCCCTTCAGATGAAGATTCTGAGGACTCTGTCCACTCCGATGGCCAGGAAGAGCTCTTCCAGACCTATGAGGACTCGGATGCAGAGGATTCCATCCCCTCGGCCTCCCCTCCTGAGGATATTTCTTTTGGGGAAGTTCTGCATACCATGAGGGAACATTTCAAGTGGCAAGGCCAGGAATATTCTGATTCCAGAAAGCGCCTTCGAACTTTCCTTAAAAAGCCCCAGCACAGGCCCTTAGCTATTCCTCCTGTGCTTGATGTTTTGTATGATTTATATTCTGACTCCAGTGTTACCCCTGATTCTCTTCCTCCTGCTCCAGCCAAGCCAGACATGTATTACAGGGTCCCAGAAACACATTCCCATTTATTCAGGGCCCATACTGTTGATTTGGAAACTATTTCTCAGGGACCTAAAGGTGTTTCAGCTTCCACTTCTAAAAATCCCTTGCCTTCCAACAGGGAAGCTAGGTCATTAGAGAGATGGGGGAAAAAGGTCTACACCTCCACTACTTTATCTATGAGAGCTTTGAATTGCCTTTTTCATATGTTACAATATCAGGATTTCCTGTTAGAAGATTTGCAGAAAACATTGGCCTCTCCTGATCCTTTAGACAGGAAGTCTTTGCAGGAAGCTGTACATAACTCTCAGCAAGTCAGCAATCACTTCCTGCAGTGTGGATATGATGCACTGGAAGCTTCATGTAGGGCAGCTATGACAGGGGCAGTCATTCGTAGACATGCATGGTTAAAAGAACAACCTCTACCAGATCATGTTAAGGCAAAACTTCTGGATGCACCCTTGGAAAAGAACAAGCTTTTTGGTGCTAATGCTAAAGATGTGTTAAAGTCCATCGAGGAAAAAGCAAAATCAGTTCAGATGGTTAAAGATTTCCTCCAGGTTCAGCCCCCCAGATTCAGTAGGAATTGGCCTTCAAAAAACTGGTCCTTTCCTAATCCTGAAAAATTTCAAAGGGGAAAAACAGACATGGCCGAGGAAGAGGACAATACAGAGGTCCTTACAGGGGACGACAATGGCAGCCAGCAAACCAAAGAAGTGACACAGGGGTTTCCCCTGCCCCACAGCCACAATCTCAATGACTTTCCTCTACTTCCGCCTACCAAGGAACAAATGGAAGCTCCCTTGGGCGGAAAATTATCTCTGTTTTCAGACAATTGACACAGATTGACAAAGGACAAATGGATTTTGGACATTATAGACCAAGGTTACAGGTTACATTTTCATACCTTACCAAGAAAACAAGGCATGCCAAACCTACCACAAAACCAGAGGGCAGAGGTTATCAAGCAAATGTCTCTGCTGGCTCGGATAAAAGCAATAGAAAGAGTTCCATAACAAGAACAAGGCCAGGGGTTTTACTCAAGACTGTTCCTTGTTCCAAGAAAAGAAACTCAGTGGAGACCAATACTGGATTTGTCCGCATTAAACACCTTTCTCATAGTACCAAAGTTCAAAATGCTGACTCTACAGCAACTCCTTCCCATGCTGGGCAAGGGGTCTTGGCTGATTACTCTGGACCTCAAAGAGGCATACCTGCATGTCCCTATCAGACACAGTTGCAGAAGATACCTCAGATTTCTTGCAGGGCCAGAGCATTATCAATTCTCAGCATTGCCATTTGGCTTATCTACTGCGCCCAGAGTATTCACAAAATGCCTGGCTTCAGTAATTGCTCATTGCAGGCTCCAGGGGATCCAAATTTACCCGTACCTGGACGACTGCCTCATACAAGCGGACGACAAATTGATGTTGACAAAAAACTTGAACTATGTCATACGATTACTTCAGGCTCTGGGATACACAGTCAACTTCCAAAAGTCAAGACTTCAACCATCCCAGCAAATAACCTTCTTAGGAGCCAAACTAGACACAGCCTCTCAAATGGCTTACCTGACAGAAGACAAGCAAGAGAAGTTAACTCATTATTTCAAAGGTTTGGCAAAACTCACCCAGATGACTGCAAGGAGATTCCTACAGGCCCTGGGTTACATGGCATCCTGCATTCTCCTGGTTCCATTAGCAAGACTACACATGAGAAAGCTTTAATGGTACCTAAAAAGCCTATGGTCTCAGCACAGCAACAACTTAGAGACAACCATACCGCTCATTCCATGCCTACAAAAGGAATTCCTATGGTGGGCCTCGGTAAGCCAGGCAAACACAGGTATGTCATTCAAAAAACCACAGAGAACACAGACCTTGACCACAGACGCCTCAGACCTTGGATGGGGGGCGCACATGGAAGGCAGATGTATACAAGGACAATGGTCTCCAAAGGAAACACATCTGCATATAAACCAAAAGGAAATGCTGGCAGTAATGCATGCCATCGAGGCCTTTCGACAACAACTTCAGCAAGGCCATTTACTGATACGGACAGACAACACCACTGTGATGTGGTATATAAACAAGCAAGGGGGCACCCATTCTTACCCCCTTTGCAGACTAACAATGAATCTTTGGGAAAAATCACTGAGCCTAAACATACAGTTACAATCCCAGTTTCTTCCAGGCAAAGACAATGTGCTGGCGGACAGCCTAAGCAGGAATTTCACAGATCCACATGAGTGGAGGTTACATCCGAAGATCTTCACACAACTCACTTTGACATGGGGCAGGCCAGAAGTAGACCTATTTGCCTCTCATCTCAACCATCATCTACAAATATTCTGCTCAAGGACATACCATCCACAAGCTTGGAAAATAGATGCTCTCTCATTCAACTGGAACTTCCTAAAAATCTATGCATTCCCACCTCTGCCACTGATAACCTCAGTATTACTAAAGATCAAAGCAGAGAGACCCAAGGGGATCCTAATAGCTCCAGACTGGCCAAGACAACACTGGTATCCACTACTACGGAGCATATGTCACACCAAGAAGTGGGCCCTTCCCCAATGGCCCCTACTTTTGACTCAACACAACTTCAAAACAGTGCATCCAAACCTTCAGACACTGCAGCTAACAGCCTGGGAGATCCCATGAATAACCTCAATCTATCTCTCTCCAAGGAAGCTCAGCGGATATTAACAGAGGCTCGAAGACCATCCACCAGAAAGGTTTACTTAGCAAAATGGAAGAGATTCAGCATTTGGAATACCAGCAAGGGACATGATGCATTATTATTGAACATCCCACTCATCCTGGAATATTTGGCAGATATGCTACAGAATGGACTCTCATATTCTTCCATAAAGATACATGCTTCAGCTATTTCAGCTAGATATAACACTGATCCGCCTGTCTTTTCACATCCTTTGCTAAGGCAATTCCTCAGGGGAATCAAGAACATTAAGTCACCAAGAAAGGCTCCAGTGCCAGCTTGGGACCTCAACTTTGTCCTAGAAAAACTGACTCTACCTCCATTTGAGCCAGCAGCTTCAGTCGACTTACAATTTCTCTCATGGAAGACAGCTTTCCTGTTGGCAATTACCTCAGCAAGAAGGGTTTCGGAACTACAGGCCCTAATGGCAATACCACCGTTCATAATCTTTCACAGAGACAGGGTCTCATTAAGAACCAACCCTACTTTTATGCCAAAGGTGGTATCTAGGGTTTCTTTAAATCAAGCTATTCATCTGCCTGCTTTCTTCCCCAATCCTGAGAACAAAGGGGAAAGACTGTTACATACCTTGGACATTCACAGACAACTTCGATACTACCTGGACAGAACCAAGACCAGTAGGAAGTCTGAACAACTTTTTGTAGCTTACGCCCCTGCAGTCCAAGGAAAAGCAATTTCAAAACAGACTATTTCAAAATGGATTGGACATTGCATCAGATTCTGTTATTCCTTTCATGGGAAGACTGTTCCAGCCAATGTCAGACCACATTCCACCAGAGCTACAGCCACCTCTACAGCATTCTTAAGAGGGCTGCCTACAAAGGACATTCTAGAAGCTGCTATATGGAGCTCCGTGCATACATTCTCCAAACACTACAATCTCCCTCTATACTCCAGAAACAGAGCAGGCTTTGCTTCGGCAGTCCTGCAGGGTTTGATTGCCACACCATCCTTTTCCTAGAGCATTCCTCCTCCCCCAGCTAAGCTATGGTATTCTACCCATATGTTATGACTGCAGTTGCATTCTTAAAGGACATAGTACAGTTTTGTACCTACCATAAATGTAGATGTCCGATAGATATGCAACTGCAGTCGGTTTTTCCCTCCCTCCATACCCCTCTATGCCTAGGGTCCACTCCTATCCCTGTTTCTCTTAGATGGGGATATCTGTTATGGTGTATCTGTTTGTTGCTTACTTATTTGTCTGGAATCCTGTTTTTGTCTTCCAATTTGATTACAGCCTTCCTTGGAGGGCACCTGGCATCTGGGGCAGAAACACTGAAGAAAATGGCGTCGGCTGATGCTTATGTACTCCAGCCGCTCTGACGTCAGAGAGAAATGCGACATCAGCCGACGTCGGACCCAGACTTTGGAATCCGGCCGACTGAGGGCTGCCTGAGGCAGGACAACCCATATGTTATGACTGCAGTTGCATATCTATCGGACATCTACATTTATGGTAGGTACAAAACTGTACTTTTCCTCTACTGACTTAGAGAGTATGACAGGTATTCTCAACCTATTTGTTTGGACAGGTTTATTCTCTGGCTATGTCTAGGGTTAGCTATTTCAAACGAGATCTGGGTAGCTATCGCCAGGCATCATGGGATAAGGGGTAGCCTTGAACCAGTAAATATCTCTCGAGCTATAGAAGATGGCCGAGTCAGAGCCGATCCCCAACCAGCAAGAAAGAAGGCGAGATGAAGACAACTAACATGGAACATTATGGTAGGTACATAACTTCTTTTTTCCTCTTATACCTCATCTGGAGTGCCTTCTCTGTGGAGTCTGCATGTCCTCCCCGTGGTTGAGTGGCCTCCAAAAGACATGCGTGAATGGGTGTGCCTTCGCTGAAGGTTGGGCGTCAGGCTGGCAACTCGGCACCATCAAAATCTACTGCCAGTCATTAGCGGACCAAAGCCGAAAAGGCAAACAAGATATATTTCCTCTTGCAAATTCTACAATCATTTCAAAAACATTAAAGCACATGATAATGGGCCAGATTCATGAACACCTACACTAAGTGTACACTAAGTATACATGATCTGTGCTGATGAACATCTCTAGCACACTTTTTGTGCTCTCTTTTCACTTAGAAAGATTATACTAAGCATAGATGTAGTCTACATTTTGTGCCAACTTTATGAATCCCCCTTGATATTCCAGGCTGCAAGAAAATCAGTAGGAAAACTAAAATTAGGAGGAAGAAGGTTGGAGTTATGCTTGTGTCATCTGTTCAGTTAAGAGCAATTAGTTGGTTTTATTGCTTATTGTGGTATATTATACAGTGTGCATAGGTCTATAAATGTGAGCCTACACACTTCTACATAAAGTTATGTTGTTGTGTATCACCTATACAAAGTATGTGCTTGGCAGTAAGGTAACTTCAATCATGCTTGATACCTGTGTGAGTTTCTTAATATGTATTATACAAAGAAAGAAAAAGTGACAATAACAGTTCTTATTGCTCTTGCACTGTTCACCGAGGCATCTGTGGGTTTTTCTCCAGCATCCCTGAAACTCACATAAACCCAAGACCTCTGTCTACCTGTAATTATGAATAATTGGAAGAAGCCATTTTTTTTTTAATTTAAAGGTAGTGTGTCAGCATCAGACTCTGTTAGCCATGTAGTTAAGAAGCACCCTTGACAGTATCTCCGGTATCCAAGCTTTAGTTTTCTCTGTACTGTCATATTCTGTGGTATTTTTCTCCACAATCTCCATCCTTAGGCTTCTAGCAGTAAAGCCTAAGACCATGAGTCAAGTTTTTATGGCACTAGTGTTACCCCTTTAAAGGCTTATACATTTAGCATCAATGCTGCTGATATGACATTAGTCTTTCTGACCCCTGTTTGGCGCCAGCCTCCTATATAATGCTGAAAAAGCCAAAGCTGCTATTTTCAGCATTGGTGATTCAAGTTCACCCATACCAGTGCCGTGCTGTACCATGACTTATGGTTCTGAATGTTGTAACACCAACCACTTAAGTAGTGGACCTGGCATTGGGAGGCACTTATTATATGCAATCACATTCATTTTCCTTTACTGTGGAGTTAACACCATTGGAGAATTTAAAAACTGTCAGCAAATCAACAGTATACAGATTCATGATTATTCATCAAAGGATTATTCTTCGACAGACAAATGCACAAACATGATTTGGTGAAAACTACTTTCAGTGAACACAATTTCAATCTCTTTTTTGGAACGGGGCAAGATCCTCTGCATTCCCTTTGTTGGGGGAGACCCCCCCCAATCTATATGTACCAACTCCATGGTCACGCAACAGTAATGACAGTGCAACAACTCTCATTTGCTGAATGTGGCTTTCAGTGGTTAAGTTGTTGCACTGCCTTCCATCAAAGCATGCTCCTTTGACTAGCATTCACATTCCCTAATATGTATACGGTTACCAACTGGAGGAGGGGTGATAACAGCTATGCCTCAGCCAGTGCAAGCTACAAGTTCTAGATCTATTTTCATATCCCAGATTGCATTTCATTTATTACAGAAATACCATCCAGCTACCACATATTGTCGTATTCCTGATGATGGCAGTTCCTTTTTTGCTTTTTATTATGGAAAAACACTCCTTCTTATTTCCCCCTTATTCACCCCTCCCACTACCATCTTTATTGTCTTGTTCATCAGCACTTTTCTTTCATTACATGTGAAAATCAGTTTTAAACATATTGGCATACATTTTATATACAAATCAATAGTAAAAATCTGTCTACATTCAGTTAGTACATGGGTACAAAAATCATTGAGTATGTCATTGCATACAAAGAGAAAGATTAAGGTAAGAAAGAATACACAAACCAGTTACTCTTTTGGTGAGTGTCATGGGTGGAAATTAAGTAGGATTACTATGTGAGAAGGGGTTATTGGAGGATAAGTATATAGTGAGAAATAAGATGGGCAAGGCAAGAAGAGACGGGATGTGAGAAGGAGAATTAAGAAACCTATCCAGGGCTAGTACAAGAGCACAATGTCATGTTAGATAAGTGGGGTTTGAGTTTTTTTTTAAATTGTGAGGAGTTTGTAGTTTATCTTATATTTGTAGGCAATGGAATTTGGCTATGCAAGTTGAATAACGGGAATCGCCTGCAGAGTTGTTAGGTTTGGTTACATTTAATAAAGATTTATTACATGAATGTAAAACACGATTACTAGTGTAGGGATGTAGTAGGTTTTGAAGGGCAGGGTTTTTTTTCAAGTTGGTTTAGAAGTGTATGGGCCATAGTAAATTGGCTATAAGTTAAGAAATGAGGTAGTTCTAACCAGTAAGTTGTTTGAGTGAAAGGCAGTGGTGATCTATATGTGGAGTCTGTAGCAAACTTAGCAATCTTGGTATAGCAGTTGCCTAGGTTTGTTAAGAGTGATTTTTTTTAGGTTTGTGAGAACTGTTGAGGCATAGAGGAGTGTAGAGACTAGGTGGGTTCTTGCAATGGTGGCTTTTGTGCTATTAATTAGATATTGCTTATTTCTATGTAATGCACCAAGTTTTTTATGTACTTTCTTTAGGGTCTATATTAAAACACCGAACATTCAAAATTTTGAGTGTTGTAATATTTACTCGTTTTCAGCGAACGCTGAAAATATCGAAGAAACAGAAAACCAAATTTTTTCCTAGGGAAAGAATGTGGTTGTCCGTTTCTGTTGCTTCGGTATTTTCATCGCTGTGGTGGAAAGTTATGGGTCGGGTTCAGGTAAGTGTGCGATTGTGTGGACATGAGGATTAGGGCGGCTTAGGTGAGTTAGGGTTATGGCGTGGTTCAGGTAACTGTGCGATTGTGTGGACGTGAAGGTTAGGGCGGGGTAGGTGAGTTAGGGTTAGGGTGCGGGTGAGGTGACTGTGTGATTGTGACGGACCTTAGGGTTAGGGTTTGGGTTAAGGTAAGTGGATATTTAGTGGTGTATGTATAGTTTAGTGTAGGGTTAGGTGTAAGAGTTTAGGTGTATGTGTGTGGATTGCTGTTTGTTTGGTGTGCTTGTGTTGTGTGTATGTGTTCTGGAGCAGCAAATTTTTTCCCTAGGAAAAAATGCGCTGTTCTGAATGTTCGATGTTTTCAATTTTTGATTCATAGGGTTCGATATTAGAACACTCGACATTTTGAATGTTTGGTGTTTTAATATAGACCCCTTTCTTTATTGTCTGGGCTATGTGAAGGTCAGCTTTCATGGCATTGTCAATAACAACACCAATAAGTTTAGTTTGGGATACAAGTGTAATGGAGATATTATTTATGGATGTGATTTTAAATGATTGGGGGAGGATCTGTAGCTCTAGTAAGTTGGAAAAGCATATGTTTGATCTTGTTAGGGTTTAGAATAAGCTGAGCCTCTGGCAGCCAAGTTTTGACTACTGAGAAGGACAGTTGTTTTAGTTGTTGAAGTTGTTGTAATAATGGTGCAGTACATATCAATGTAGAATCAATTGCATACTGGACAAGGGAGGCATGCAAAGTAGCAGTGTGCAGATTGTTAGTGATCAGTGTGAAAAGGGAGGGACCTGGAATGGATCCTTGTGCTACTCCTAGATTGACTGTCAGGAGAGGTGATAGGTTTTGTTGCCATTTTACAGCTTGCTGGCATCCTGAAAAGTAGTCTTTACACCCAAGTAAGCACAGAGTGACTGTGTTTCAGTTCAGAGAGTACATTTATAAGTTTGTTATGAGAGACAGTGTCAAATGCTTTAGGTAGATCAAGAGATATAGAGGGGACTAATTTATGATAGTTACTATGCTGATTAATGGTGTTATGATAGAGTCGAAATCAATGTTAGATTTTGGATATAAGGTTATTAGCTAGGAGATACTCTGTAATTTGGAAGTGGATGCATCTTTCAAGAATTTTGGACAGAGCTGACAAGATAGCTATTGGCCAATAATTAGACAGTTCTACTGAGTTTCCCCCCTTATATAGTGGGATAATATGCAAGAATTTCCAGATTTCAGGAACTTGGTGTTCAGAGATGGATCAGTTTATCATTATGGATACTGGACAGGAGATGGCTTCAGCAGCCTTTTTAAGGTATTCAGCTAGTAGGTTATCAGCTGCTAAACTTTTTGGTTTGAGTTTTTTCAGAAGTTTTTTTATGGTGTCTGTTGGGACAAGTTGGAAGGAAAAGGTATTGCCCATAGCTGTTCCAGGATGCTCATCAGGATAAACAATGCACATTTAATAAATTGGCAGTATAGGTGACACATCTTTTCCCTGCAGGAAACATCAAAAACTTTCTAGGTGTCGATACCACTAGGTGATGTCATCACCAAGGCTTTCTGTCAGGAAACATATGATCAATCTCTTGATCAAATCAGGATATCCAAACTACTTTCAACAAGCACGCTGCCTTACTGGCATATTGGGTAGTAGTGCCGTGCTACCTTCCCACTGGCAGTCAGTTAAAGCTCAAAATTCCTCCCACCCTATGAGGGTGAAGGACCAATCAGCTGGCAGGACTAGGACAGCCCTTCACACTCACAGACAGGACCCTTTCAGTTTTCCTGTGCCACAGTCAGAGAAGGATCTCTTGGACTATTGCTTTTCTGTTTGGGTGATACTTGCAGGGCTCAGATAAGAAACTACTTTTGGGTTTTATTTCCTCCCTATGCCTTTTATTATGCTGATCTGCTTATTTTTTTTTTCCTTCTGAGAAATTAATTTATTCTTTAGTGTGATTAATCTCATAGGTAAGTACTAGGCTATCTACCCTTGAGAGCCATTTTAAGCCTAACCAATTTCCTTTTCACATGTGAGAATCAAATTCTGCATCTTGTTTCTGTGAGGTAGATATCTTAACCATTATACCAACCTGCAACTCCATAACTCATGTTTATTATAAGCTCTTTATTTCTCTGGAGTTTATAACCCTTTTAAAGTGTCTTGTGGCTGTTTCTGAATGTTGAGCTGCGGTTCTGCAGTAAGGCCATTTTGGTGCAATTTCTCTCATTGCTTCATACTGCTAAAGCTGCAAACTGTTATTTCCATTAATAAAAAAACTTCTTTTGAAAGTTCTGACAGGAAAACTGTTTTTGCAATTTTTCTTTCTCATGGACTGCAATTATTTCTGGTCATCAAACATATTTTCAGTGTTTTAAATGATTTTTCATTTAAATCAAAATGTGGGTGTCATTTTGTTTGTGAAACATATATGATGCTAATGTTTCTTAAGTTTATCTTTAATTTCTTGTCTAGTGTTTGGATTTTACACCATTTTAAGTGAATTTTCAGTTTAATTCAATCATAGGTTCATAGGTGTGTACTAGGCAAATGGCCCAGGAACCTTTACAAGCCTAGCCGTAGGATTACGCTGGCATAGTGCCACCCAACCTTAGTTCCGAGTGCCATTGTCGAGTATAGCCACTGGAATTATCCCCAGGGTGAATTTTCTTTTTCCCATCCACTTATCAAGATTTCTCTAGAAGAGGGTCAGCGAGGTGCTTTGCTTGACATGTATGGGAAGTCTATTCCATAGCATGGGCAGTCTCTGGGTTATGAACCTGTCCCTCCAGCATGTTCTGTTAATTGTGGTAATGAGGTTGAAGTCTGTGGAGCGTATGTTGTGGAGGGATTGGGATTTCTTTAATTGTAGCATTTCTGACAGAGCTGGGTTAGACATGGCTTTATAAGTCAAGCAGAGATCGCCTCTAAGTAGGCAATATGAGAGAGAGAATAGTTGGAGTTTTTTGAGTCTGTCCATATAGGACAAGTGTTTAAGGCCTAGGTTCGTCTTTGTGAGGTACCTTTGTGGCCTCTCCAGTTGTTGCAGGTGTCTAGTGAGGTACATGCCAAATGGGGCATTGTACTCAATGATTGGCCTAATGAGGGAAGAGTGGAGGGAGACACTGACCTCTTTCTTCCTGGAGGCAAAACCCTTAGTAATGAGATGTGCCACATAGGAGGACGTCCTGACCACAGTGGCAATGTGGAGATCTCTTATTAACGCCTTCTGTGTTTAGTGGACTACCATCAATGTGGTAATTCATGGGAACCGGGTTTTTCCCAAAGAGGATGACAACACATTTTTTGGCACTGAGCTTAAGGCCATGGTTCTGACTCCAGTCGTTGGTCTCAGTGAGACCATTCTGTAGGATGTCAACATCACTTGGGGAGTTAATAATAGC
Source organism: Protopterus annectens (assembly GCF_019279795.1). NCBI lineage: Eukaryota > Metazoa > Chordata > Ceratodontiformes > Protopteridae > Protopterus > Protopterus annectens. Next base: position 1,342,021,514 of record NC_056729.1, read on the forward strand.
TCCCAACTTGAAATAGTCCCTTCGGGTTGGCCTGGACTTCAGAGATGTAGATACCAAACAAGAGAGGACCCAGGACCAAATCCTGTGGGACTCCACTCGTAACTAGCCATCAGTCTGACTTGGAGTCAGCTACTTTTGCACTGGGGGTTCTGTCTGTGAGCCAGTTTGCAACCCACCTAGTGATATAGGGGTTGATGCCTAGCTTAGTGAGTTTTTCTATGATTCTTGAGTGGGAATGGTATCAAAAGCTTTGGCCAGATCAAGGTAGGCTGTATGAACCACCTTGCCTTCATCCACAGCTCTGGTGACTGGCTCAAAGAAGTCGACCAAGTTGAGCAGGCATGATCTACCCTTCACAAAACCAGCCTGTGTGGGATCCAGAGTTTGGAGATTCCCTATATCCTTGTTTATTAGGTCCATGATGATGTGTTCCATAGCTTTGCATATCAGGCTCCTCTAGCTAATGGGGTGATAGTTTCCAGGGTTTGTAGTCACTCCTTCTTTGTGGAGAGGGATGACTAGCAGTGCTACATTCGGTAGGGACAAAGCCTAAGGTGAAGCAGTGATTGAACAGGGCACACAGGTGAGGTGCCAGTTCACTCTGTAGTTCATGTAGTACACAGCCAGGGATATTGTCAGGTCCCATAACTTTGCATATCAGGCTCGTCTGGCTAATGAGGCGATAGTGCCCAGGGTCTGTAATCGCTCCTCCTTTGTGGAGAGGGATGACTGTAGCAGTGCGCCATTCAGTAGGGACAAAGCCTGAGGTGAGGTGATGATTGAACAGGGCACACAGGTGAGACGCCAGTTCACTCTGTAGTTCATGTAGAACACAGCCAGGGATATTGTCAGGTCCCATAGAAGCTGTATTCTTGGCCTTGGACAGTGCTGTTTTAACCTGTGCAGCAGTAATACTGGGTGCCTGGCAATCTACTGGTGTTGTGATTGGTCTTTTGTAGGAGGGTAAAGTTGCTACTGAATCTGTCGTCCAGTATACTGGCAATATCTGTTGGCTAGGTATATGAGGTGCCATTGTACAATAACTCAGAGCAAATCTGGGTATTGTCAAGGAGATTCTATACATAACTTGTGGTTGTCTTTACTATCTGCTGCAATTCTGTTTTTATAGCTAGCTTTAGAGGATTTGATGAGGGATCTCAACTTTTTGTTGAGGCTGATAAGGGAATTTGTCCAGTCTTGGGACTTTACCTTATTCCGCATCAGTTTCCTCCTTCTGTTGAAGAGTTTGTTTATGGCAGAGGACCACCAGATTGGCTTCCTTTTCTTGGAGGGGAGCGTCTTGGTTCTGTTGGGTATGGCGATATCCATGCATTTGTGTACATGTTCGTACAGTGCATTGGTATATGATTCGGCAGTCATACAACTATTCTCCATTTGCATGGGTGCTGTGAAGTTAGCCACCTCTGTTTTTAGGAGCCCAAAGTTAGCTTTGTAGAAGTTTTTCATGGTGGTTACCTTTGCAGGGTTGGGGGTGGGAGAGATGTGGATTTCCAATGTGATTAGTTTGTGGTCGTATTTAACCAGGGAGGAGCTGACTATTGGTGCAGAGCAATGGTCGCAGATGTTAGTAAAGACCAGGTCAAGGATGTTGCTACCCCTAGTGGGAGTAAGAACAAGCTGGTCCAGGGCACTGGAATTAATGAACTCCAGGAAATGTTGGGCAAGTGTATTGGTACATGAGTAGTTTTCCCAGTTAATGGAAGGGTAGTTGAAAATATTTATTTAACTCAAGCCTAAAAATACACTTCACAAACACTTTTTGGGTTTGGCTTCTTTAACTAAGCAACTTAGCAGCTAATTATAGGCAGTGTTAGAAAGAGCAAGGAGTTATTAAAATGACACTAAGATTGTTAGCGTTGAATGGTATGCTGTGGAAAAACTAATCTTTGTTTGCCAGTTATTCATATTTTCATATTTATGCTCATGTTTTCTTAACTGAAAGACCTACATTTTATTCACATGTATGGTATGATATACCAATGTGAATGACAAGATGATTCATTGAATATGCTGGTTAATGTCCCACTGTACTGGAAATATTGCTAGTTTGTTATAATTATGAAAATAAGCATCCGTATGTACTTAATAAATACTTCATTAAACAAGTGGCTTACAAACTTTTGCATGACTTTAGGTGAAACTTTAGCTGTTGAAGAAAATTCCCTTTAATATTTACACTGTAAGTTGCTCATCTTGAGAAATGACCAGTATTATTTGTACTGCTAATTACACAATTAAGCGTATGTTTGCATAGTTCTGTAAATATCTCAATAAGCATGCATTTATAGAGGAATTTCTTGTTGTCATGTGAAAGCTTATGTCTATAAATGTATGTCTAGGTTGTTTAGTTTTCAATATATGAAAATTTGTTTGTGAAAGTTTTGAAAAAAATATATAATTTGGGATTTGTCTGCATTATAATATGTACAGTATGGAAAAGTCTGTGAATGCACTGAATATTATCAGTATAAAGAGTACTTTTCACTGATAACATTGCTATTTGAACAATTTTAATAGCTTTTATTGTTCACAAAATACTTACTTTTTTATCTTATACTTTTTAACTTTATTTTTTCAGAAAATTCTCTGGAATGCAATATGTGTGTAAGATGTTCCACACCACATAGGCTTTAATGAGTCAGGTAGCAATTTTTGGAGCCATTTTGTTTGTGTGACATTTCTGACAGAAGTTTTACTTGATATTACACTTATTTTCTCTTCTATGGATACATGGGACTATTTCTGTTTATGTTAGGCTGAAAATAACCTTTATTTATTTATATTGGAGTTTGATGTGTTGTGTTTATTGTGTTTTGTGCTGAGTTACTGAAGTTGCTGGGATTTTTTTGTACAATACAGTATGCAGTATAGTTTCCCTGTATAAATAAACTTCAGTTTGCTATTTAGAGTGAACTTTGTGGGATTTGTCCATTTTATACTTGACTGGCCATATAACCAGTACTTGATATTAATCTGGCTAGTTTTTGCCTGCTGTCTTGATGGGGTCAGGTATGGTCCAGCCGCCAGTGCCACCACTATCATCTTCCCCATCTGCACCTAAACAATAAAACATTATGCCTTAGCCTATGGCTTGTGACTCTGCAGAAGCTGTAGCTTCATGCAGCCCTATCAGACCACTCACCTTCTGTTACCTCCAGGTCACCTGGTGTGGTCGTAGTACCCCAGATGTGCATGACATGAGGGTCATACACATCTTCCAGGGCTATGCTGTTGCCTGCTGCAGATATAACAAAACCAAACTCTTTAGGTGGAGGATCCATTGCCAGAATAGATACTGTTCCCCATCCCATTGCTGCAATGTATGCAAAAAAAGAGACAGAAGACTTGTCAGGTGGTGGGACATCAGTCTCTGTTTTTTCCACCTGAGATGGTGTCGATGGCTATTTCCATTATTTGAGTAGTTGAGTATGGAGATGCTCACCTGGGTCATGAGTAAAACCTTGCTTTAACCTCATTCAGTCTGCTAAGGATCCTGCTTTTGAAGGGGATCCTTTTTCTGAGGACTTTGATCTGAGTCTGATCAGTCAGGTTCCTCTGATGACGAACAGGTGCCCATAATGTTGACTAGATTAAGGATGTATTCAACTTGGAGCTGTCTTCAGCTGCACCTGAGATTAATAAGGTTTATGATCTCTTGGCGGATAAGGCCCCAGACATTGACACCTTTCCTCCATTAATCCAAGCATTGAAGAATGTCTTCAAGAAAGCTTGTAGTTCCCTCTCTTTATTGAGGCTTTTGAGAAATTGTTTAAGAAGTACAGGGTATGGTTTGCCTTGCCTGACCTTCAATCCCCTTTGTCTGTGGATCCTGCTCAGGTGTCCCCAGCAACTTTTGTTAATTAGAAGACAATGTCTTCTTCTAAGTCAGTACCTCTAGATAATCTAGACATGTAACTAGAATCCCAAGGAAGGAAGCTGGCACAACCCAGCACTGTAGTCTTTGAAGTGTTTAACTACTAGTTTTTTTGTGGAAGTTGGTGTTGAAATGCATGTACAGTTTAGACGACTTAGCTACATCATTGCCTGCAGTACAAAATGTCTGTGTTAAAGATATTGTCTCCAGTGTTTTTTAGGTGTCAAAACATGCTTTAAAAAGTGCCGTGGAAGGACCTGATACTATTTCGAGAAATGCAGGATTGTCAGTGGTGATAAGGATTTATGCTTGGTTGCACTCCCAGAAGTTTTCTGATTTAAAAAAAATGAGATTTTGAGTGTTCCTCTTATGTCTAATTGTGTGTTTGGTACAGCAGCTAATCAGATGCGTAAACACTGGGATGACAAACGTAAATTGATGCAAGGACTATTAACAATGTTTCATAGTCAACAATGTAAAATAAAATAAATAAATAAAAATAAATATTCCAAAGTTCTTCTCCTTTAAGTAAGATAACTTTTTGTGGCTTAACAAACAGAAATACCCCAACCTCCCATCAAGAAATACCATCAAATATAACCCTTCCCTACTATCACCAAGGACCAGGTCCTGAAAGTTTTCTCTAATGCCAAAAACACTGCATCTGTGGGCCACAGCCGTATCCCAGGCAGCATTATAAAAAGAAACATCAGGCCCTCTGGAATTACTATATAACCATAGCCTCCAAACAGGCTTCTAGCCTCACAAATGGAGAACAGTAACCATCATCCCTATTCACAAAAGTGGGACATCAACAAACCGTGCAAACTAAAAACCTATAAGTCTCAATAGTCACATATGCAAAGCCATGGAAAGAATTATGGAAATGATCAACAATGACATAGGAATCCCCCAGACACTGAGCCCAAAACAGTGTGGTTTTGTCAAGGGCATTTCATGCCTATGCAACCTAGTGGACTTCTTTGAAAAGGTCACCAAAGCAATGGGTGAGGGCAAAACTGCTCACACTATCTACCTTGACCTGTTCAAGGCATTTGACACAATAACTCGAACACTGTTGACAATTTCAGGAAGTGAGGTATAAACCCTTGTGCCACGCAGTGAGTGGCTAGATGACTCACAGACAGGACCCAGGAATTTAGAATTTGGGTGTCCACCTCTACAAAGAAGCTAGTCACCAGCAGAGTCTCTCAGAGGTCAGTCCAGGGACCTCTTCTTTTTAGCGTCTATGTCTCTGAAGTCAAAACTAAAGTCAAGGGCCTCTGGCTGACGAAAATTTGCAGATGATTTCAAATTAGAAACAGTCATGGAATCCCCCACTTACACTAAGGTTCTCCAAGAAGTGCTGGCACAGGCAGATAACTGGTGTCCTCATTTGGTACATATGTCCCTAATGGACACATGCAGCCTGTAAATGTTTCTTATCCCAGGCTACTGCTTGTAAATATTTCATTTCCCAAGACACTACTTACACTTACCAAGGTTACACAAACTTGTCAGAGATTTGAGATGCATGGTTAAGCATAAAAAGGCCACAGTGGTTGTTAGTCTGTTACACACCTATGAACCTATGAACTCCCAGCCAAACAAGAACCATGGCTATAAAAGCAAACAGCAGGATTACAACATAATCAAGCAAAACAAGTAGGGTCCCTTTCCTAAAAAGAATACCTCCCTCCCAACTTGTGACAATGCAGATGCATGGCATCTTTCTTTATCAGGTGCTTTATCTGTCAGGTTAGGTCTCAAAAAGGCAGCCTGACTGTCAGTGCTTGGTGAAAAATGGGTGCTAAACATTGTTGGCAGGGATTACAGATGACATTGGAAAGACCTCCCATCTCCATTGAGGGGGGAGTTCCACCTTATCAGCTGGATCAGACTTTGTTATTCCATCCTATTCTCCACCAAATGCTGGAATCAGAGGTTATAAAATCGGTTCCTTCTTCAGATAGAATAAGAGGTTTTTACTCCAGAAATTTCTTGGTTTCCAAAAAAGAACAGTCATGTAGACCGGAGTTTGACCTTTCTTTTCTGAATACATTGTCAAGATCCCAAAGTTCAAGATGCTCATCTTACAGGCATTGCTTGGTGTGTTGCCAGATGACTGTTTAATGGTGTTCCTGGACTTGAAGAATGCCCATCATCATATCCCTATTTCTCATTACTTCAGGAGATTTCTGAGGTTTGCTGTATCTAGTTTGCACTATCGTTATTCTTTATTGACCTTTGGGCTAACCATGCACTGCGAGTATTCACCAAATGCCTTGCCTTGCTAGTTGCTCATTGTCTGACTCTTGGCAGTCACATCTTTCCATACTTGGACAACTTGCTGATCTGTGCAGAATCTACATCCAGGTGTTCGGAATTGATAGAGAAGGTCTTAACCTTACTCTGTCATTTAGGGTTGAAGTTGAATCTCCTAAAGTCAGGTGACACCATCACAAAGACTTGTCTTTCTGGGGTATTTGATCAGCTCCAACAAGACTATGACCTTTCTGCCTGAAGACAAGAGCCTGTCATACCAGGCAATGTTTCTGGAATTTTCCAAGAGGAATGTCATCTCAGAGAGAGAATTCTTAAAATTCTTGGAGTGATGGTGTCCATGATTCTAATAATACCACTGGCCCATCTTCAAATAAGAAAAAAATGAATGATATGCCTAAAATTGTTGGACCCAAGACATTCATTCCCTAGAATACCAGTCGCCAGTGTTGCTCTTCACTAGTTGAGTTACAGTGTTGGAAAGAACAGCTGAGTATTAATTCAGGACTTATTTTCTCCCTCTGGTGCCAGTACAGTCTTTCCAGACAGATTAGTCTGACTTCAAGTGTGGAGCTGTGTCAGTGGGGAATATAATTGCAATCCACTTGGGGCCCAAGGATACATGGAAACACATCAATATCAAGGAGATGTTGGCAGTGACTCATGGCTTGAAAGTCCTTCACCACCTTTAGACTCCAGGTTGTCTTCCAGTGGTTACAGACAACACTACAGTGATGTGGTACCACAACAATCAAGAGGGTACGAGATCTTACCCTTTCTGCCAGTTGACAATGATAGCCTGGGAGAAGGCTTCTCAGTATTCTCCAACTCTTCAGATGACATACATGCTGTCGGAACAGGACACTGTGGCAGTCTGATTAAGCAGGTGTTGGGCAGACCCACACAAGTGGAAGCTCAAGGCAGTGGTGTTCCAGGATCTAGTCCAGATGTGGAGAATGCATCAACTAGATCTATTTGTCATCTTAAAACAGACAGCAGGAGAAATTCTGTTCTAATATCCTTGCAGCTATGCTCGCAGAATACAGACATTCTTGTTCCTTGGATGAGAATGTTCCTGTATGCATTCCACCCTTTCCACTTATTCAAAAGGTACTTCTGAAAGTTCAAAGAGGAATGATGAAGATCATTGTGGTGATCCCCTATTGGTCCAGACAGTTTTAGTTCATCCTGTTAATGGTATAGGCTAAGGACAATTACCACAGATTTCCTTACATACTAGATCTTCTCCCACAGTCTCAGGGGGGCAACTGGTTCATCCCAATTTGGAGAAACTTCAGTTAACAGCCTGGATGATTCGATCTTGACTTCATTTTGAGACTTGTTTCATGAGGATTTGCAGCAGGCGTTAAAGGCGACCAGAAAACCTGCTACTAGAAAATCTTATGTTTACAAATGGAAGTCATGCCTAAATAGAAACAGACTTCAAACAACAGCCAGCACTCTCAAGCTCTCATAATAAAAATAAAAATACATAAGGTGGAAAACATTCCATCAAAGTTAATTTATTGAGACATCAAAATGTTCCAAACACCGCAAGGTGTATATAGCATATCGGTTTCAGCTCATAGCCTTCATCAGTGCTAATGACTGTATTTTTATTTTTATTTTTATTTTTATTATGAGAGCTTAAGAGTGCTGGCTGATTGAAGTTTGATTTTTTGCTTTTTGGCCTAGCACCTTGCCGTACTTGTGTGGGATCTGGATGTTGTAACTTTCGGCTTATCCCGGTTAGGGGTTGCCACAGTGAAACTCTGGTCCGCTAATGTTTGGTAGTGGATTTTTACGTGCCGCTTTACCAGCCCTGATGCACAACCTTCAATGTAGGCATGCCCATTCACGCATGTCTCCACACAGAAGAAGCTCTAACTGAGAATCAAACGTGACAACGTCTTGCTGTGAGGCGACAACGCTACCACAGCACCACTACTGCGGGCTTGTAGGATCTGGATACAGTTGTAAATAGAAACAGAGGGTCCATTGAGGTTTATATACCTCTGGTCTTGAAATATTTGTGTGAGCTATTTCAGGATCGCTTATCATATGCGTCCATTAAAGTGCATTTAGTGCCATCTCTGCTTGTTTGCCAGTGAATACACCTCTTCTCTTTTAGTAAAAACAGTACATGAAAGGAATATTGCATATGAAACCTCCTCACAAGCAACTTCCTCCTTCATGAGATGTAAATTATATCCTTGAAATATTGAACTTACCACATTTTGAACCAGAAGGTTATGCTGATCACAAGTTCTTAACCCAGAAAACTGTTTTGCATATTATTCTTTACATCTGCAAGGCTGGGTTTTTGAGATGCAGTCTCATGGTGAGACAACATTATTTGATAATTTTATGCCAAAAGTGGTCTCAGAATTCACTATCAATCAGTCCATTAATATCCCTGTGTTCTTTCCAGAATCCACGAATAAGGGAGAAAGGATACTTCGTACCTTCAATGTGCATTGGCAGTGCAGAACAAAGCTCTTCAGGAAGGCCAAAAGGCTTTTAATTTCCTTTCTCAGGCAAAGGAAGACCAGCCTGTCTCTAAGCCATCCATTGCATGTTGGTTGTCCTCTAGTATTTTGTGTTACACCCACCATGGCAAGGCAAATCCAGGCCTGTTAATGGTACATTCCACCAGGTTTTTCCCTCTTCAGTGCCATATTGGAAAGAAGTGGACTCAAAGTATTCTAGAGATGATATCTTGGTCCTTCTCCCATACCTTCACAAACACTACAGACTGGATGCTTTTTCTATATCCAGATCAAGCTTCATGAGACACATTCTCCAGGTCCCCCAAGGTTGAGTAAGCTTTGTTTTACATAGTGCAGTTGCGTAAGTTCCACTTAGCTGTAACAGTAGATGTTCATAAAATACACCCTGCCTTACAGGCAGTACCCACCAACCACTCATCTTTTGTTCAGTGTATGTAGTTAGTTGTTGAAGTTGCTTTGCTGTGTGTGTCTGTGTGGCATTTGATGTGAAACAGTAGATATTTGCAAACCTTTTGTTTCCATCTGCTCTTCCTGTTCGATCCTAGAATACTGAGTGTTGGGCTGTCCTGGTCCTGTCAGGTGATTGGTCCTTCACCCTCGCAGACAGGCAGTGGAAGTTGTTCTGAGCTTTGACAGACTATCAGAGGGAAGTTAGCAGGATATTACTACCCATATGCCAGTGTGACAAAGGGGGGATACTGCTAGCACAGCTATCTAGAATGTTGTAAATAATTATATGTCATTTCCGAATATCAACACAATTTATATGAGATGCTTGTGTTTCAAATGAATTAGAACTGTATATCATGTGTATATCAAACTGATGGTACAAAAGTGTGTGTTGAAACAGTTTTTGCAAACTGCTGCTTGAAGTGTAAACACAGTGTGCCCTACTGGAATAGAACATACATGTACATGCACTATTGTAACTGTTTAAATGTATATATTTTAATAGTGGAAATTGGAATACAGGAAGTTAACTTCAGAAAAATAGCTGAAATTAAATTAGTTAATGGCTACCTAATAAAAGATGTTATCTTTCAGTTTGCAATGAGCTAGAGACATAACGTCTGTACTAGGGAGCTTTCTGTATTCTTTAGTGTGAAATAATTTCTAGTTTTGAAATGTGGAGGAATGTAATTGTTTTATGACTTCCTGTGTCTGCCAAATATCTGAGGTCAGGTAGATGCTGAATACTGCCAGATTTCACCGGGTTTATATCATATGAGGGAATCGAGCAAATTGAAAATGCTCATAATATCGAATGTACCAGACCTCAAAGTGCTTTTTCTGAGATCATGGTACAGTGAAGAATGGGATATTTGTCCTTTCTTCACTGTAGTGCAGTTTTGGAGTTGGAATATATATTTAGTGGGGGGGCACAATAGGAAGTTTGGGGTCCGGTACGTTTGATATTATGAGCATTTGCTATTTATGCAATTTGCTCATATGATATACAGATAGCCTAGTATAAACCTATGAACCTATGATATAGACTCGATTTCACCAGTGTGGGTTTCACCTGGGATAGAGTCAGATGACAAGAAATGATGTCATTCTGTAAGCTATCCCAGCAATAATATTTGAAATATTAATTTGAGAAGTCTCTTTGTGAGGCAGGGCATTCTCTATTCTGTCTTGGACCTAACAAGAACCATTCACCACAACATCTACCTTGCTCTAATTAAGTAAGTTAACTAGAGGATAGTAACTCTCTTAGATTCTCTTAGATTCAGTCAGGAATATGGTGAAGCTTAGTTTAGATATTTTTTCTTTATTTATTTGAGACTGTCCTGCAATGTTGTTTTAAATACATTTGAACTCTGTTGCTGTGAATGTATACTGAGTATTTTCTTGTTCTTTTATTATTTATTATTAAATATATTTAAACCTTTCATTGGGGCTGATCTATCTAAAGATATTTAAGTTTTGAGAGTACTTGTATATTTATTTGGTGACACTGTATGGACCACTCCTAATACCTTTGCTGCTGAACGAACTACCATTTGTATTAATATCAATGTTATTCAGTAAGATTGGACACCCTTTGTGAAGGCCTTAAAGTAGCTGATAAGGAGTTGGCTGCTGGCAGTGATAACTACCTTATAGTCTTGGCAAAAGGGGACATAGCAGTAAACCTGTGCCAGCATTTCCCAGGTGTGTGTGTGTGTGTGTGTGTGTGTGTGTGTGTGTGTGTGAATCAAACCTCAGAGTGTGTGTGTGAGCTACTTTAGCAGGGACACAAAGCACTGGCTGGACAGAAAGGGTGCGGGAGGTCTTGGCTTGGCCACCCAGCTGAGATCTCAACTCTATAGCTGTGCCAGTGGGATGTCTTATTGGGGATCTGGAGAAAGAGGGAGAAACTAGCCCCAGACTGACTGTGGTCTAGGGAAATTGCAGTTGAGGCATAGAGCTGCATCTGGAAATAATATGTGTGTACTTGGCATCCTCCCAGTGTACGTCCCTCACTGTTGCCAGTGGTGAGGATTGAGGCTCCTTGATTACTGGTCCAGTGGTGGGTCATCACAGCCAGTAAGGCAATGTGTTCTACAAGCATCTGCTGTGACAGGTAAGTGAAACTTACACAACTGTACTTTCAAATTTCTTTGGCACCCTTGCATCGAAAGATGGAATTGTAGCAGGGACTGGGGTAAGGGTTGCTCAGCATCATATGAACGTTTGTTTTGTATACTTAAATCTTAAATATTTTTTAATATGGGGGTGACTGTTGCCTTTTTTCCTGTGTAGACATAAACAGAGTATCAAACCACAGACTTATCCCTGTTTATACTTCAAAGAACTAGCAAAGGATTTCACAGATCAGCACGTTACGCCAACAAGTAGATTAGATTTAACTCAACTTAAAATGAATTATATTGTCTTCCTCTCTCTGAATCTTTGGTGTTGAAAGCCAGGGTACCTTTTTGTCTAGGCTTGTATAGGCCCTAGGGTCGCTAGCCTAGTGCTTACCTATGATCCTATGAACCTATGGTGCCTTTCCAGTATTTAACGCATGGTTGGACCTGTGGAACCACTTTCACCAAAACTGTGGAAGTTGCCTTACTTTTGTATTATGCTACCAAATCAGAGTTTGAGACAAGGCATCTAGATTTTAAGGACATGCTTCATAAGTTCACAGTGAAATATAGGCAAGTTCACCCAGGAATTTTCAAGTGATCATATAGCAAGTATGAACACCCATACAGTATCATAGGATGCACATGAATTTTATTTGAGTGAAAGTCTTTTGTTTGTTTACTTATTTCATTTGTTGATGGTGAAAATTCTGTCTGGGCATAGAGTGCCCATTTCAGCAGAGGCATTGTGAGAAAAGCTCCAAATGATACATATTAAAGATTTTTACGTAGTGTAGAAAAAACAGCATTTTAAAACTATATATCATAGTATTGTAAATAAAACATTTTGTAAAAGTTTATACATTGTACAGAAAATCATTCAGTAGTATTTTAAAAAGTTTCCATAGTAGTGGAGTCATCAGAGATAGTACAGTAAGGCACGGATACAGATTATTGTTTTGAGCAAAGGAAGATGATGAGCATAAATCAATATACAGATATAAATTTCAGTGGACCAGTAGCATTGTATACTTCAGTAATTAGTTTTATAATAAAAACATAAAATCGACATAACATTGCAGAAAATCAGAATCCATTTATGCTTTAGTTTTTTTTTTTCCTAGTCAGCAGCTGGTGGGGTAGACTAAAAACTAATCAAAGAAGGAGGGAGAAGGTGTAGAAGTGATTGAAAGTGTGAAAAAGTAAGGACTGGGGGATTCTATAGGTGAATTTAAGAATGGTGAAGTGAGTTAGAAACTGGTGGGGAGTAGTAGTCAGTTAAGGCAAGAGGGTGAGAATATAGAAAAGAAGGGTTGTGAGAAAGAGATGAGAGGGAAGTAGCTGAACGGTAGGAAGAAGAATGGAATTATGGATTAGTCTAGGGGTTGTTATCCAGGATTAGTTTAGGGGCAGGGCCAGGGATTCTGCAGGTGTGTCTTTAGCTTCTGCTTAAAATGTGCGAGATGTTCTATTTTTAAAATGAGTGGGGTTTGATGTTCCATTCTTTGGTAACATAGTATAAGAACAGACCATCACCAGTGGTATTGTTAGATTTAGTGCCGTGGAGAAGCAGTAGAGCAGCAGCTTTTTTTTTTTTTTTTTGCAAATGCTGGGCTAGGTGACATGAAGATTTTCTTATTTGGACTCTGGCTTGGTAAATCATACCCTTCTGCTCTTCTGCTTTGGACACACAACTTCTGAATCAGGAAGGCCATTTTCTAGATGCAGACTAAAATTATGGGGAATCCTGTTTTGAGACTTGTTATGTAGAGGGACTGTTAACTCAGATAGTAACAGCTACATAGGTACAGAAGCTGTAAGAGTTTCTGCTGGAAGATCACCCTTGGAAACAGAGATTAACTGTACTACATTTAAGGATTTTGAAAATTTAGCCTTAAAATCTTTTAGGGAGAAGCAGATTGTTTCTTGTCTAGATGTTAAATAGCTTTTTTCTTTATCTGTAGGTTCATGCAAACTGCCCAGTGACTCCCATTTTCTGCACACAAGACATTGTCTTCCTCTCTCTGAATCTTTGGTGTTTAAAGCCAGGGTACCTTTTTGTCTAGGCTTGTATGTTCTTCCATAGAATAAGCATCCTGTGACCCATTCATTCCACAGTCGGGTGGGAGATGGGTGTTAGAAGGCATGTCAGTCTGACGATCGTGCAGTCTATTCTATCCCTACTCTGTCTACAAATTGCTTACTCAAAAACTGATACCCTTAGGGGTGCATGCAAGATGTTGTGCTTGTGCAACCTCCAGATTAATCAGCTCACCGTTATACAGCTTGGGCATGCCTAGCTTTTTACTGTGGGTGATGCACTTATTTTCTTGCAGATGTCACAAGTGTGGTGAGATGGTTTGCCAACCTTCTCCTAGGCTATCAAGCTGTCATTGGTTGACAGGCTGCTCACTAATCCTCTCCCATCCAGTCCTTTCAGCATTGATGCTGTACATTGAAGATGGATCATCTGAGATGCAATCAACTTTATCCCTCTGCATCATAGGGCTTGATAGACGCCATATATTCTTTTTCTGACAAATATGGATGTTATATTTTTTATTACTCATGCAAGTTATTTACTCTTTGTATATTTATTTGTGAAGGAAATGCTTTAACTGAGTTGGTACTGTAGAGTCACTGGTTACAGCTCTGGTCTAGGAAATAATTTCACGTACTGTTGATAAGATTGCAGTACAAACAGGTAGATAAGAAGCACTGAAAACATGAACCACAAAGAATTATTGAAATCGAAGAAGATCTGATCACAGAGGATCATCCAATACCAACAGTGAGGAATGTAGAAGCTAGAAAAGCAAATACTGTAGTACAGTGGTTCTCAAACTTTTTCGATTCTCGGCTCCCTTGTTGAATCCAGGTTATCCCAAGGCACCCCCCATCAAATTCTAACAAGTATACTTTGTGAAATAGCTAATATTTTTTTTTAATTAAAAGGGTTAGTTAGGTAAAAATAATACACATACTAAACATAAATATGAGCATTCATTACATGGTGCTAGCAATGCTCCTGCCTGCCAATAAACTGTCAAGCTTCAAGCACATCTCTCCAATCCAAAAAAAACTTTCACAGCACTCTAATGCTATTCTACAGTCCTCACCACCTCCGCATGAATCCCGATAGCCATTTTTTAGCAAGGCTTGAACTCCCTTTAATGAAGGGAGTAATTCTGCACGTCCCAACAACACAGTGGGAGCAAAACTTCCAAAGGCACAGTGATAAGTGCGGGGAAGAACCAGTAAGAGCCAAGGCAGTCCCCAAATTGGGCTCGAACCTTTCACCACTGCTGGCATACTGTCTTAAACTTGGCTGTGACTCCCTCCCATGGTACAGTAGTTGGTGCCTCTCCTCCATGGATATTTATCCGATCTTAGGCAATAGTCAGTACTGGTGGCGACTGAGGGATGCATGAAGCTAGACTGACTTATTTCAGGTAAAAATGCAAGAATTGTGCCTCCAGTGCTTGGAGGGACAGACAGATAACTTCCTGTCAAATATATGCAGACTCACTGCAGGTGATATTTTGTGCACCTTTACTCATCAGCAGAGTAGAATTCTGTCTTGACAATGAATAAACACTAGAATGCATCAATGTAAATACTTCAGTTTCTGTATCCAGTTTTGACCTAAAACAGCTCTAGATCAAATAAGCAATTGTCAACATTGCCATTTTCTCTGTCAGCAAGTAAATGCAGTCATAAAATTCTCTGTTAATTAAAACTCACAGTAATTTCATTTTTGACATATCTGGTATGAGTCTACATAAAGAGGATTTTAGTACTTGCTAAAGTGTAAGTTACCTTTTGAATAATAATACCTCAGAAGAACAGACTACTATAGTGTTTACATACTTCTTTTGCTATCCTAGGTTCCTAATCTTAGAGCAAGTACTTTCAAAGCCTAGCCGCTCACACGTTCTCAAACGTTGGATCCCTTCAGGTCGGAGTCTGTCTTTCGCTATGAAATGGTAACGCGCAACATTTTCTGCTACCACTTTGACTCCCTTGAGAGGGTCATTTAGAGTAAAGGAACCACTGAACAAAAAGAACCAAGTTTGGGCAGAGTCCTTTCTTTTTTGTTTTTGATAATTATTATTTTTATAAGCATGGTGTTACTAATGAAACTTCTCACAACAGCAGCATAATGAGCAAAATGGAAAACTACAACTTTTGGTCTCCCCAGCCATAACCCAGAAGCAGGATGCCAGCCTAATCACTTATTTTGTTCATCCCACCTTGGTTTCAAGCAGAAGTAGGCACATTCCAGCTGAGCTCAACAAGACAACCAAGACCAAAGACTTCTGGTGACACCACTGAGATTCTTACAGAATGGACCTATTTAAAAATGTAACAAACACCTTTTTAAATGAGTCTGATGAGTAATAACGGTAGTTGTTTGACCATTTGTTATACAGGATTATCCACTCCCATCATCATTTATTCACTTGTAAACTGCATTGGTCATACTTAAATCAGCGTGGCCAAGATATATGGTGGGGATCATTACTGTTCTTGCCATTCAACTATTCCAATAACAATGCCATGCTTGTAATTTCTTGTCTCTTTTACTAACATGCTAATCTCTGGCTGCCCAATACTAAAATATTGCAGTCTACAGCAACTGTGTCTGCTACCAGTTCATGCAACTTTAATACTTCTACTCTTAATGTACAGATAAAATCATGTATATATATATATATATATATTCTTTTTGTATAAGTCCTGGGAAAATAAAAGCACCACATATGCATTGTTTAATATCACTAACATTTACTGCTGTTATGCATTATTGTACCATTCCATGTTTCCTGACCCTTATTCCACTATTTCACATTTAAAGCTTCTACGTGGCATTATTAGACTACACATCTTCATTTAATCAAAATGCCTAGTACCTACCTACGAACCTATACACCCCAGGGATCACTTCTGTGGCTCTGCTCGAAAGGGGCACAGGAAAATACTTTCTTGGGTGTTGTAAGCCAGGGAACCTTGTTGGCTAGGTTTACTTAGACCCTTGGCCCAATAGCCTAGTACCTACCTATGAACCTACGTAGTCATTTCTACTTTCCAGTACCATCTTGTCATATGTTGACTGAGTCTACTTCATATTCCAGCTGATAGACAAGTTTGAAAAGTACTCATCATTTTCCATTTTCATGCAACATGTTTGCTTTGGAAAAAAACACTTGCAACTTCTACTCATTAAGCTATTTATGCCAATTCATTTAACTTGCTCTTTATCTGACCTTGAATCTATTTGTTTTTCCAGATTCCACTGCCTGTTTCACTAATACCATTTAAATGTTTTAAACAATGATAGGCAGATTTCTTCTCATATTTCCGAATTACTTAGCTTCTTAAGACAACAATTCATATTAATCATGTCATAAAAATTGCTTTAATAATGAAATAGTTAATAGAATTCATCATAAGAAACAACTTATGGAAAAAAAGCAAATCCTGTTAAAGTCAATGCCATCACAACTTCATCATTGCAGCATACTTCCTTTATCAACAGCCACAGTTCATCACCGTTAGCATGTCATACCCATCCGTTCCCAAAGTCCTAACTTATTGTGATTCTACTTTGACGCAGCCTGATAACTGCATGCGTGTCCTTCCTGTTAAAACATTTCTTATGCACTCTGCCATACCTTTTCAGATACACATGCTTTCCTATCTTTAGTAACTGGATTTCACTTCCACAGATCAGCATGGCCTCTTCATTACTGTATTATATTTGACTGGCTCTCTTTATACAGTGCTATATACCAGGCATTGGCAGTCATCTATAGTTAACTGTCTAGTGGCCGCAAAATAAACTGTGAACTAATAAGCTTAGTAACTAAGCTTATTAGTTCACGGTTTATTTTGCGGCTAAGCTTATTAGTTCGCAGTGCCCCTGTGAGGAAGCTGCGGGTCCCCAGGATGCCGCAGCACACACTTTGGGAACCCGTGCTATAGTCAATTAGAAAAGGACAAAAGTAGCATTAATCAATGAAATAATTACCTCTACTTATTATTCTGTCTGCTGCAATGAGTGACATAAAGCTATTAGATACCAAGAAATTCAGTCTGTGACTAGATAGTTCCAGTAGTAGGAGCAACAGAGCTAATAAAATAATTTTCAGTAATATTTAAATATGCTACCAATACTTGAATGGCAAAATGTATATTGTCACTGTATTGGAAGAAGAACATTCTCTAATATGGTATTAATATTAAGATACAACTTGGTAAAAAGATGGCATGAAGCTCGGACAGAAAAAAAAAGCAAATGGCTGCCAATTTTACATTCTTTAAATGGAGCTTTGCTGTATAGCATGCATAAATAGCTTTACAAAGTTAATAAAGAAAATAGTAGTGTGTGTGTGAGAGAGAAGGAGAAACCTCAAAATGCACTCACTCGAGGCACTCCTTAAAATGGAGAACATCGACATCTGTGCAGTGACAGAGACCTAGTTCAAGGCTCCAGAGAGCCACCCCTACATTACCAGGCAATAATTCATACAACACCTTTCGGCCACCTAACCTGGACTGAAACACTAAAGGCAGAGGCGTGTCCATATTCATTAAGGATATCCACACCTCCAGGCTAGTTGCTCAGCATAATGCATCCGAGATTATCCAAGTACAACTAACTCTGGGCAAGACCGCAGTCCAAATTGTAGCTTGCTACAGACCCCCCACCTTGCCCCAGGATTCTCACTCCTCATTTCTTGATACACTGAAAAATATTAAGGTACAGCCTAACACCGTAATAATGGGTGATTTCAACTACCCCACCATTAATTGGGAAAACTACTCATGTACCAACTTTTTGCCCAACATTTTCTGGAATTCATAAATTCCATCGCCTTGGCTCAATTAATCCACACCCCCACCAGGGGCAGCAATATCCTAGACCTGGTCATTACCAGCATGGGCAACTGGTGTTCCACACCAAAGGTCAACTCCTTGTTGGTCAGATCCGACCACAAGCTAATCACCCTAGACATCCACATCCCGTCCCCACCCCCCATTAGGGAAACCACCGTAAAATAATTCTCCAAAGCCAACTTCATGCTTCGTAAGACAGAAGTGGAAAACTTCACGACACCCATGCAGAAGGACAATAGAGGTACGACTGCTGAATCCTACACAAATGCACTTTATAAGCACTTACACGAGTGCATGGATTGTGCAATCCCTGACAGAAGCAAGATGCTATCTTCCAAAAAAAAGGAAGCCAGTCTAGTTGTCCCCTGCCATAAACAAACTCTACAACAGAAGGAAAAAACTGTTGCAAAAAAGAGTAAAATCCTATGATTGGAGTAACTCCCTGGTCAGCCTCAGTAAGAAGTTGAGATCCCTCATAAAATCCTCCAAAGCTGGTAATGAAAACAAAATTACCACTGATTCTAAGGACAACCACAAAGCATTCTATAGCTATGTCAAAAATCTCAATGGCAACATTCAGATCTGCTCTAAGTTACAGCACAATGGCAGAAAATATACAGAACCAACTGATATTGCCAACATCCTGGCAGATAGGTTCAGTGCTAACTTTACCCCCCTCTCACCCCCTAAAGGGCCCATCTCTATACTGGAAGAATGCAAAGTTCTTGTAATCATGGCTGCACAGGTGAAAACCACACTCTCCAAAGCCAAGAATACAGCATCCATGGGACCTGACAACATCCCAGGCTGCGTTCTACACGAACAACAGAACAAACTGGAACCCCAACTAAGTACCATGTTCAATCATAGCCTTACCACAGGCTTTGTGCCCACTGAATGGCGCACAGTGACGGTTATCCCACTCCTAAAAGGGGGAGCCAACATGGACCTTGGGAACTACTGTCCCATTAGCCTGATGAGCCTGGTCTGCAAGGCTATGGAACGTATCATCATGGAACTTATAAATAATGACAATGGTAATCTCCAAACTCTGGACCCCACCCAGTTCAGGTTTGTAAAAGGCAGATCATGTCTCCTAAACCTGATAGACTTCTTTGAAGTGGTCACCAAAGCTGTAGATGAGGGTAAGGTGGTTCATACAGCCTATCTAGATCTCACCAAGGCTTTCGACACCATCCCTCACTCTGGAATTATAGATAAACTCACTAAACTGTGACCACAACATAATGTGCTTTATACGTAGTAGAACAAGCATATGCAAAACCACTAACTATATATTCACTAGAAACACAAAATAATTCTCTCCTGAGGTTCTCAATACTTTACTCTGTAACTGTGACTGGACCCCGCCCTAAAAACCTTCCCACTTGAACAGGCTGTAGCATATTTCAACAAAACATTTCTACAACACCTAGACACTGTCGCTCCATTATGCAAACTCAAGGTTAAAACCTCTACAAACCCCTATCTCAGTAAAGAAACCAAACAAATCTTCAAGTCCAGAGACACTGCCTGGCTTTACTATCAAAAAAACAAAGAAACACAAAGCCTAAGTACCAAGAATTGCGCAACCGTGCAAAAAAATGCATTAGGCTGGACAAAAAATCCTACTACATGACATTACAAACTAAATACCAACACAACCCCCTAAAATTTTGGAAAAATGTAAACCAGCGACTAAAATCCACCCAAAAGGCTACCCCCAAACCAACCACCCCTGACACTAAAGTTCCCATCAAAACACCATTCAACTCCCACTTTGTGAACTCAATTCGATCCTTAGTATCACAAGACAGTTCCTTCCTCACTATCCCACCAACACAAATAACACTAATACAAGCTTTACCCTCAAAACAATTTCCATCACGTCAATCAAAAGCATGCTCTCCAAACTAAAAACCTCATCAGCAGCAGCCAACCTTCTCCCCATCTATTTCTTGAAACTCACAGCAGATGCTATTTCTATCCCAGTCTCCACTCATAAACAGATCAGTTGTTGAAATCTATGTGCCCAAATGCTGGAAAATATCCTATGTTACACCCATACATAAAGGTGGGACCTCCACTGAACTTAATAACTGCAGAACCATTGCTTTACTCTCCACCCCTGGCAAAAATCCTAGAAAAATGCATCCATACCCAGATGCTAAAATATCTCCTAGACAGCAACATCCTGTCACCTACTCAGCATGGTTTCAGACCTGCCCATAGCACCACTACAGCCCTCCTCTGCTTCACAGACACAGTAAACTGTCGCAAAAATGAAGGCCTACAGGGTCAACTCTTTTTTTGGATATGTCCAAAGCATTTGACACAGTCTCACACCAAATCCTGCTAAACAAACTAAACCAATATCATCTATCAATTCCACTCTTACCTGGTTCCAAAGCTACTTAACTGACAGGTACCAAGCTGTGAAATGGGAAAATTCTCTCTCTCCTCAGCTGCCCATAATTATCGGAGTCCCACAGGGTTCTATCTTAGGACCACTACTATTCACAGTCTTCACAAATTACCTCCATACCTCCACACAGCATGCATCTATCATTTAGTATGCAGATGACACTACCTTAATCTGTGCTGCACAAAACATTCCCACCCTCCTGCAAACAACTCAACTAGCATTCTCTGACGTTAAAAACTACCTAACCAAAGCCCAACAGTTCTAACAAAAACACTGATAACAGTCAATTCACTATCTACTCCACAAATGCTACTCCAATCGCTCCAGTGGCACAGGCTAAGCTATTGGGAATGACCATAGACTCCCACCTAAAATTTGATAGTCATCTCAACTTAACTATTAAAAAAGTACTTGCCAAACTGGGATCACTCTACCGTATCAAACCATTTCTTATCAACTACACAAGATCAGCCATTGCTCGCTCCTAACTTCTATCCACCCTACTCTATGCATCTCCCATTCTGACTAATCTCAACAAAACTGAACTAAGCAAAATGAAAGCCTGCTATAACAGGATTGCCCGCTTTGCTGCAAATTTCTCATATAGAACTCATCATTGTACTGTTTTGAGACAGCTTCACTGGCTTGAACTGCCCAACCTCCTAACCTACAATCAGTTCTGCCTCTGTCATTCTGTCTATTACCTCCCCAATAAGTGTCCTGCCCTCAAAAACCTAATACATCACTCAGCCAAAAGGCCTCTTAAATCATCAAGCAAACTACTACTAGAAGTCACCAACAGCTACAGTAGCTTTGGAGATGCACTATATAGTAGTTCAGTGGCTAAAAAATGGAACTCTGTTCCCACTAGCATTTAAAACGCATCATCCAAAGCCTCCTTTAAAGACCTCATCAGGCAACATCTCAAGCAAAGTTGGC